>NC_061119.1:105954332-106164520 GCF_002878395.1 Capsicum annuum
AAATAATTAAGTTTCATATATATATATATATATATATATATATATATATTCATTTGAATTCACATATATAAACAGATACAAGTACATGTTTGTTTGATGTTTTGATTTTTTTACTTGTTTTCAAGGGCTGCACTGATTTGCATTCTGAAAAATGAATGTTGAAATTGATTCTCAACAATTAATCCCTGATGAGCTTCTTTGAAGTATAAATTTGTATTACTTACATTCTGAGAAGGTTGTTCAACATAATTGTCGAGTATGCATAGTGATGTTAACTTTGTCTTCATGTGATGTAATAATCCAGAGGTTAATTAAATTTTTTCTTTTATTTTTTTGTAGACCAGTGATGAGAAAATTAATGAAACAATTTTGTCTGATTCGCAATTCACAATCCCTGATGAGATGTTACCGAGCCTAAATGCCTATCGAAGACAAAGCATCATCATACATCTATCGGCAAACCATCAAGAAGAATCTCATCATGAAATTTTGAATGCAAAAACTTCCGAAACTTTTATTGAAGATCCTGCTCAAGTATGTATCTTACTATAATATATTTTGAGTTTATTTAGGTTCAATTTGATAGAAAAAAAGTAATATTCTTTTTTTAATTTTTTTGTTAGATGAACAGAGGAATCACTGATTTGAGTTCAAGTCACTGGTGAATTAAGAGGTCGAACTTACTACAGAGGAGCAAGTTAGGACACCTCCTAATACACAAGAAGTAACCAATGATGAACAGAGGAATGAACAATTGTGGCCTGATTCACAAAACACAATCCCGGATGAGTTTCTACCTAGCTTGAATGTCTACGATTAAAAAAGCATCATGATTCATCCATCCGCTAATCGTGAAGTTAAAACTCCCAGACCAAAGTTAAGGATTAGGTGACCATCAAAATTCAAGAAATTGCCATACACCAAAAAATTTGGTTCAGCAGATGATAAGTACAATAAGATATATATAATTTTTCATGTAATATGTCTTGCAAATACGTTTGTATTAATTAAGTTTTTGTATTCTATTATTATATAGGGATCTCAGCAGGACTAATACGCATATTCCCCCAGAAGCATCCATTTTTATATCACCTGATTGATGGGATAATAGATACGAAGATTGTCAAGAACTTCATGGACTGGATTTCTGCCGATCTATTAAAAGCTACTGACAAGAGGTAGTTCTTTTAAATTGCTTCAGATTATTTTTTTGTATCCATTATGTTTTCATGGTTTACCATCTCCTTAAAATACCTAGGAAAGGAAAAGTGGAACATTACAAGAGGGGAAAATCAGAAATTCCAAAGATGCATTTTGGTGTTGAGACTGTTGAAGAAGAAAATCTATTCTATACATGGACAGACTCGATTAGTATATTATTTTAAAAATTTTTCTATTTCGTCTGTAATACTACTTAAAAATACATATTAGGTTACATTGAAATACATATGGTTTAACATATATGTATTTTAAGTATTCAAAATATGATATAACATACTACATCATATACTGTTGCATATACTATTAGATAACATTGTCTACATGTAACTGATCTTTAAGAATGAAATTATAGATACACAAATCGTCTACTTTAATATAAAAAAATGCATATGTATTTTTTACTGACATACACTTTAATATTTAGTATATAATTTTTTTGAATGTTTCTAAATTTTGTGGTATTCACTAATGCAGCATATTGATGTCTGCTTATACTACTTGAGGAAGAAGTCGAAGTATGGATCGCACAGTTCGTACAAAAATAAGCCAAACAAATCGTACAAATACAGTACAGTTGATTGCAACTTTATGAACGTAATTAGATCTTTGATGGATGTATATTCTATGGATCATCAAAACCTTAATGTTGGAGGACAGGAGCACCATTTTATTGAATACATCAGTATGCATGCTGCAGTGCCATGGCATACAGTAGAAGACATTTTTATTCCCGTCAATATAAAGAAAAAACATCACTGGGTTCTCGCGGTTTTAGCATTTTCAGAGAGGTGTATATTCTTGCATGATTCATATAAATCCAGTGGTCATTATGCGGTTGCTCTTGCTGAGATTGAGAAAATAGTAAAGATTATTCCATTGTGTCTCCAAGCTTGTGATTTCTATGTTAAGAAAGGAATTGATCTTCAAAACCATCCAAGATACAAAGACAAAGAATCCTCAGATATGTTTGATGTTTTATTTGAAGATGATTTACCTCAACAACTGAGTGGAAGCTTGTAAGTTTTGAATTTACATATACCAAAATTGTATGTTTGTACAAAATATATTTCCCTATTTAATCAAATTTATTTTCTTTTTTTGTAGGGATTGTGGTGTCTTTATGGTTATGTATGCAGAGTGCCTTTCTTATGGTCACAAAGTTATTGCGACTGAGTTCGACCCCAATGCACTCCGTACAAGATATGCTGCACTTTTGTGGGATTATGGGATCCGAAAACAAGAAGCAAATTCCATTAGTGATGTCGAAGCACCCTTGAGGCCTGCAAGACAAAGTAGAATAACTAGTGTCACTGAAGTTTTTGATGTATGATGGTTGATGGATTTTTGACTTTTTGTAGTTTAGAAACTAGTTTATGGATGTAGGTTTTGATTGTACAGACTAATTTTTATGTTTTGAATTGGTTCTATTTGTAGGTTATAATAGTAATTATTTTCAAACTAAATGAAATTAATTCAGTGTAGATGTAGGTCTAATTTTGATTTGAATTAAAGTTTAATTTGTGTATTTCATGGAGTTCTACCTTTTACTGTTAGATTTAGTTAAAAATACATATGTAGTTTTTATATTATGTTTAAAAATACATATGTCGTATAAATCAATTGTATTTAGCCTAAAAATACATATGCAGTGTTAAAATCAAATATTACAAAAATACATATGGACCATTTCTAATATGTATTTTAGTATGTTGCTGTTGTTCTTTAAAGTTTTTCACCACCTTTCTATATTGTTAAATATAACATGTAGTGTGAGATTTATGGAGTTCTACCTTTTACTGTGAGATGTAGTTAAAAAATACATATGTAGTTTTCATATTATGCTTAAAAATACATATATAGTATAAATAAATTATTTTCAGCATAAAAATACATATGAAATGTTAGAATCAAACATTACCAAAATACAACTGCAACATATCTAATATGTATTTTAGTATGTTTTCATTACCTATAATTATAAATTAGGATTTAAATTAAAGTGAAATTTGAGATTTTAATGCAGTTATTTATAAAATATATATGTAGTGTTGATATTTTGCTACAAAATACATATGTATTATACATTAAAAATATTTTTCAAAAAAACACATATACCGTGTTAAGATAAAGCTGTTGGAAAATGCATATTGATCAAACCTAATATGTAATTTTGATATGTGTTCATTTTAAATCATTATACAAGAGAATTTGAATTAAAGATAAATTTGACTTTTTTATGTAGTTATAGATTTGCTTTTTGTTACAAAATACATATGAAGTGATGATATTTTTCTTAAAAATACATATGGATTATCAAATGTATTTACAATATAAAAACATATGCAATAATAACATTATGCAATTCAAACATATATTTTTTTTTGGGCAACAGATTTTCCAACTCTCCAAAAGATTGTCATTACAGAGCTTATGAATGTTGTCCACTCACTTCACTAATAATCTAACTTTCATATTACTATACACATAACTAGAAAAATTAAAGCCTAAGGGTAGTGCTGCAACTTTTGTATTACTTCCTGCCATGTGCTGACCTTTCTGCCCTTGATGTGTATGTGTTGTGCCACTTCCTTGCAAAGTCTATCTGGGCCAGTCGTGTATTTTTGAAATCTAATGTTGTTCCTTTCTTGCCAGATCAGGTACACCATCATGCCAAACGCGGAAGTGACTATTTGCCAATGCCCTGTTTTTCTTCTTGGTCCTTTACACAGCTATAGTACTTCATCTTCCCATGTGCCAATACTTTGTTGATGGCCTAGCCATACCAGCAGTCTTATCCATATAAATTTCACATATTGGCACCCAAATAATAAGTGTTCAATCACTTCATCATCCAGTCCACAAAACACACACGACTTGGGTATTTGGATTCCCATCTTCATTATCCTATCCGCTGTAGCTAGTCGTTTATGTGCTGCTAAACAAAGTATAAATTTGTATCTAGGATGTATATTTGGCTGAAGTATCAACCTCTTCCAGGGAGCTCATGGGTATTGTGGCCTCATTTGTTTATACATTCTCTTAATGCTAAAAGCATCAGAGTGTTGGAGTTGTTGTAATCTACTGAGCAAGTCACCGTGAATTCTTTGTAACCTTAGTACCTGTTCCCTTGCATCCAAAATTTTTCTAACCACCCAGGCTGCATTCTTGGGTATTATGATGGAATCCAATCTTTTGTTCTTGATGTATACACTATGTATCCATTTTATCCACATTGAGTCTTTCTTCATTGCTATGGCCCATAGGTGTTTTGTAATTGCTGCTTTGTTCCATCTTTCCAGGTCCATGATGTTAAGGCCACCTGCAGCCTTAGGCAGACACACCTTGTCCTAAGCAATAAGGCTTTTCTTGGATACCTCTGTTGCACCAGTCCAGAGGAAGGATTATGTCACATATATTTAAAACTTTGAACAATTAGGAATCATATACTTGTTTGGTTAATCAAAGTTACCACCTTTAACCTAAAATATATTTACTATGTCAAAAATACATATGAACTGCTTCTTGAAAATACATGTGTTATGTTCAGATTTTGAAACATATATAGCTCCAGTATTCAAATATTACTGTCTTCAATTGTCAAGTGATTCATAAATGTATTAACTAAACTGAATTAGTTCATCATTATAAAAAATGAAAAATAAAAGTTTTAAGAAATAATACAGAAGAAGAAATATATAATTTTTGATATTTTCTACAAGAACGCCTATTGTGACCCTTATCCTCACAACCATCTCATGAGTTGATATTCTTCTTTCCAAACATATCCCGACCTGATTTTCCACGATCTTTCTTTGCAAGTCTTCCTAGAGGTCTTTTGAATTTTGGAGGCAGTACTATTTCACCAAGTATGCTCTCTGGAATTATCCAGTCATCATTGTGTGGCAACGGGTAGATTGGAACATCATAAGTCTTCAAAACAGTTTTTAGTTTAAACAAATCAGAACAGTATGGCCCCTTCTCAAAATTCTTTTTTTCCAACACCGCACAAGCATCTGCACATAGTATTTTATATATTTGAAAAGTATTACATGAATAATTTTTTTCCTTGATGCAAACAATGAAGTTCTTTTATTTGTTTTGTACTGTATACACATATTCTATGGCTGGTACAACCTGACATAAAAATAAAAAATTAAATGCACTGATATAAAAAGATGAATTCCATATTCTATGATATGTTGTAAGCACATTAACATTTTGCAAAAAAAATAGATATGCAATAAAAATACATATGCAGAGTACATTTTTACAGAGCAGCCAAATACATATGCAGTTGTTAATAATTTTTTAATACAATAAAAGACATAAAAAATACATATTATGTTTTTAAATGTTCATATTTTTTATGTTGTATATCTTTTCATTAATGTACAACTAAATGGAAAGTATTTTCATATTTATGTTTTCATAATTATAATTTCCACAAATCTAAAAGGTTATACC
This sequence comes from Capsicum annuum, assembly GCF_002878395.1. NCBI lineage: Eukaryota > Viridiplantae > Streptophyta > Magnoliopsida > Solanales > Solanaceae > Capsicum > Capsicum annuum. Next base: position 105,960,018 of record NC_061119.1, read on the forward strand.
GTCATACGGGTACGCAAAGCCTAGTTCTCATTGAGTATGTCATTAAACTTTCCAATGAGTATTGTGAAGGTATATGAAGCCTCCTGCCTATTTGCACAATTCCAATTTACAAACAGTAATTGAACTTCCTCAAGAAAGTCATAAATTGGCAGTTCTCTAGCTGATACAAGTACTCCATTTATTGACTCCGTAATATTTGAAGTCAAAGTCCATCCTCGGTAAACTGTTGCATACGACCTAGCCCACTTTTTGTAATCCGCCAATTTCAAATATTTCTTCACCCTAATATCCGCTGCCTCAATTTTTTCCATTAACATATGAAATTCTGACTTTGAATATGATTTGGCCATTGTATAAAAGATCTCCGACAATGCATCGTGTGACTTTCTGTAAAGTTTCTTCACATTTCCCCACAGGTGCCACATACATGCATAATGTGTAACATCTTTGTACACATCACCAATAACCTTTATGATGCTTGAATTTCTATCAGACACAATACACATGTTTTGTCTTTCCCCGTATGCTTCCTTTAGATTCTCGAAGAACCACGTCCAGGATGCATCATTTTTAGAATCAAGCACACCATATGCCAAAGGAAATATATGACCTGTATACATAATTTATCATTTTCAGAATCAAGCACACCATATGCCAAAGAAAATATATGACCTGCATATATAAAAAAATTCTGCACAGGCCGATATAAATACATATAGGAACTGCATATGTATTTATTACAAATACAGGTAAACTAAACTGTATATTTTATCTACCTGAAATGGTATCAATTACATATAATTAAATCTATATGCACCTCACTATCAAACATAATTAATTTTACATGTTACATTCATGAAACTTTGAAAATATATGTAATTATATACAGATATGTATATATGAAGTAGATATATGTATTTTTCAAGTGATTTGCAGAAATACAAAAAAAATACAACCAGTTATACAATGTAATTATTATTAAATGATACTAACCTGCTTCGCCCGTTGTACATGCTGTTACTAATGCCCCAGTATACATTCCTCTCAAATGACTAGCATCAACAATTACGACTGGTCTACAATGATCGAATCCTTTAATAAATGCATGTAGAGGGATAAATACATATAAGAACGCGTTATCATCTGTCTTCTTTATTCTTATATGTGACGCCGGATAGGTAGTATTCAGCACATATAAGTATGATGACAGTTTCCCATAAGATACTGATGGCTTACCCTTTAACTCTTCTAACGCTCTTTCCTTGGCCCTCCAATATAAAGCGTATGTCAAATCCATACCAAAATCTTCCTTCATGTCATTTTTTATTTCTGTCGCACTGTATTTTCATTTGTGGTTTTTGAATTTCTGTTTAACCATACCAGCTATCAACATACTAGTTGCATGCACCTTTGGATAGATCTTGTCCTTCACTGGGCAAGTATGTTCAGGTATGAATCTTCTAATTCTAAACATTCCAGTGTCTCCCATGCCTGATGCACGTATTAAGAACTCGCAGTTTCTTGATTTGCAAAATACTATATAACTGCATCAAACATGATTTAATACATTCAAATTACATATCCAGAGTAATATTAAACAAAATCAGAGTGATATAGAATGTACGTACGTTTTCTTACTTGACCTTTTACTGAGCGTTTGAAACTTCTCCCTAATTAAATAATCCTTCATGACTGACTTTAATTTTTTTTTATCAAGTAAATTACCTCAACAATATCCATCTCAAAAACATCTAATGCTTGTGTATCTTCACAAACCACCAAAGCTCATTTATTTGTTGTATTTATCACTGTTTGCAAGTTGTTATAGTTGATTCCTCATTCAGCAACACATATAGATTAACTTGCCAAGTTGCTCCCTACAACTTTCTCCAAAATGCTTACATATAAAGGAAGACAATTCATGTATTGTATCAACTTTTTCTGTAATATAAACACCTTTAAGCCCATATCATTATGTATTTCTATCTACCTTGCATTAGCAGTGATTTGATATTCCACTAGAATACGTTTGCTGGTTAAATCCACACTTAAGCGAGATGCCCAAACATCGTGCAGCTCAACGAATGTTACTGATGTGCTCAACAGTATAGCATCAGTGACATATTCTTCGAAGTTCTTTTCATACGTCCATCAACCAGAGTGATTCACAAGGACTGGAATGCTTCCCATTTCTACTTGATTTAACCAAGAAATAAACAAATATACATATTTGTCAGATGTCACTTATTTTAACACACACTTCACATCTTTAAGTGCAGACAAAGTTACACAGCCAACATCTTCATTTAAAAATATATTTAAACAATATTTGTTTAAAGTAAAATACAAACACAACAAAAGTTTTCAACCAAATACGGAAACTACTGAATCAAACGGAAGTAAAACAGGTACGAAATATATTTTCACATATACAGTTACTCTCAAATTCCGACAAGCAAAACAAAAATACATATGCAGTGTTAACATAAATCATATAAAAATACGTATGCAGTGTTAACATTAAGCATATCAAAAAATACATCTGGAGCATAACTAATTTGTAATTTGATATGTTTTATACATATTTGTCAAATGTCACTTGTTATAACACGCACTTTTCAGATTTAAGTGCAAACAAAGTTACACAGTCAACATCTCAATTTAAAAAATACATTTACATAACATTTGCTTAAAGTAAAATATCTTTTTAAATATACATTTATACTATAGAATTCCGACAACAAAACAAAAATACATATGCAGTGTTAACATTAACCATATCAAAAATACATATGCAGTGTTACCTTTAAGCACATCAAAAATACATATGGAGCAGATAATTTATACTTTGATATGGGTTCACAGAATATCATCAAATTCAACATCTAAATTCAATCATTCATTTATCTAGCATGTCAGAAAATAATTGAATAAACTTCAATTCAAAAGTTATTTACAATTTGTTCAATTGTTAAAAGAATCGAAAAAACAACAAACGATCCTCAAAACAATAGTCGAATACTAGATTTTTTACACTTGAAACAACTTTTAAGCTGAATTTTGCAACAGATAGTTGAATTTCAATTTTACTGCTGCATTAATTCTAACTTAAATTTCTTTTACAATTTTTTCATATACAAATTAGCAATGACAATAAAAACTCGATAGGCATATCAGTAATGGTTAAAAAAAATTGAACTAAATAATAATAATGATTATGTACCTTAAACAGTAGTAATGGTTGAATTTTCAATTGATAGTTGAATTCAAACAAATGGAATAGAAGAATCAATAATTGAATTTGACTCAAACAAATTACTGTATCATTTTGCAATTGCTGTTAATTTCGAAGAAGAATCAGTCCAATTTGATTTAGCAACAACAATGCTTGAATTTTCAAAAAAGGGTTGGTTTAGAACAAATTGCTAAGAAAAGACGCAGTTGTTAATGGGGAAAAACTGAAATTTGAATTTTTGTAAATGTTTTGTGAAGATATAACGAAAGTCACGTTTTTAAAGAGTTTTAAATGGAAAAGGAATCTATAAATTTACTTGATTGGTAATTATACCATATATAGCTCAACTAATTTCAGTTAATTAAGGGCAGTAAATTTATTGTATATGTATTTTTACAGCAACAATTCTAAAAAATATAAAATATAAGTTGCTATAAAATGTAATTATGAAACTGTTGCTATAAAACTAATAATTAGGCTCTTAAGTATGCTATTTCTGAATTTTACCCTTATTGTTTTGTGACTGGAATGGGTTGCTGAATTTAAAGAGAATAAAGTCCAATTAAAATTCTAGCCACATTAGGTTAATAACATCACTAAAATAAAATTAATTGGAACTCAATTGGGGTTAAGTCAACTCCTAATTAATTTAACGAGCTTCTCAATTTGCCAATAGTTTCAAAATAAATATTTAACGAGGCACAATTATTCTAAGAAAAATACCAAGAAACTAATTATGTCATCAATTTCTTATTTTTTCAATGGACTTTTTGAGAAAAGTAGAATATTTGCAATTTGAAATGACTTTTCGTTCAAAATAAATTCTAAAATATTTTCTTTGACTGATAATTATATAATCATGTATAATTAAACACTCTAACAATAACAACATACCCAGTGTATTCCCACATAGTGGGGTCTGGTAGGGTAGAGTGTACGCAGACCATACTACTACCTCAGGTGAAGTAGAGAGGCTGTTTTCAATAGATCCCCAGCTTAGGACCAATAGCAGTATAACAAACACAAAATATAGATGTATATAAACTAGTACAATATGCAAAATAAACTAACACCGCTAGCCACAAGATAATACTACGACCACAAAGACTAAGAGTTGATCCCTAGTGTAACCCCATCAAAATAAAAAAGTGATCCAAATCTTCACCTATCGTCCTCACCCGAGTCTTCGCACCATCATACATGTCCTGAATCGACCTAGTGTACACAATGGGAACCTCTCTAGCCTCTAAGAACCTTCATAAAAAATCTCCCTTAAAACTCTATCATAAGCCTTCTCAAGATCAATAAACACCATGTACAAGTCCTTCTTCTTTTCCCGAAAATGCTCCACTAATCTCTTCACAAGGTGAATGGCCTTAGTAGTCGAGCGACCTGGCATAAAATCGAACTGATTCTCAAAGATAGTCATGATCCTTTTAAGTCTCAACTCGACCACCCTTTCCCAAACCTTCATAGTATGACTTAACAACTTAATACCTCTATAGTTCTTGCAACTCTGGATATGTCCCTTATTCTTATACAATGGAATCATAATACTCCATCTCCACGCTTTAGGTATCTTTGCCATCCTAAAAATACTATTAAACAACCTTGTCAACTACTCCAAACTTACCCCACTGGTGCTCTTTAAAGAATCCACCGGAATCTTATCTAGCCCTATCGCCCTACCCCGACGCATACTACAAATAACCCCTTTGACCTCCTCAACCCTAATACGCCTACAATAATCTTAATCACGACTCTCCTCAGATTTCTCTAAGTCCCCCAACATAAAGCCTTTGTCCCCCTTATCTTTCAAAAGTTTATGAAAATAGGACTACCACCTCTTCCTTATGAGGACATCCTCTACCAACTCTATACCATTCTTTTCCTTGATGCACTTCACTTGGTTAAGGTCACGATCTCTCCGTTACCTGGACTTGGCAAGCCTATACAACTTATTATCCCTGCCTTTCTCCTCTAAAGCTGCATACAAGCTCTCAAAAGCTGTTGTCTTAGCCGCTGTAACTGCTAACTTAGCCTCTCTTCTAGCTACCTTATACTACTCCTTATTCTTTTGCCTCTCCTCATCATTCTTACTCTCAACCAACTAAATATAATTATTTCAAGATATTAAATACTAAATATATTAATTTTACCTAAATTCAAAAGGTAGGGTCAAAATTTATTTCAAGATAACTTAAAATAAATATTTTAATACTATTTAAAATTGAGAAATTTTGCCAAAAATTAAGGTGTCCAGTGATGGTGTAGTGTATACGATCCCGATATGGGTGGAGTCACCGGTCACCTTCATAATGGAGAAGGAGAACAGAGAAAGTGGAGGCTATAATTTAGAGGGTGATACAGAGAAATTATCTATATTAGTGAAAGATACAACTATTATGGAGGCCATCTACGTGGATGAAGATAAATATGAGAAATGGAAGATTGTCCCAGATGAGCATTAAGGGAGTTCTAAGTAGTTGGAACAGGGACAGTAATGCTTCAAAGGACGAGGAGAGATGAAAGATTGTCCCAGCATGTATATGGTGGACAATTTGGAGAGAAAAAAGTAACAAATATTTTAAGAATGTGCAAAATAGCTTGCAGAAGATTAAAATGAATTGTCTAGGCATTTCTTATTTTTGGTGTAAACTTGATGTATTAGCTCAGATAGAAGAAATTTTTGATGTGCTAGATTGTTTATAGGCACTAGTTAGCTCGAAAATGATGTAAGTTATAGCAGTTTTTGGAGGGTAACTACACTTTTAGTTATAGTATACCTGTGGATAGGGGTGTACAAACCAAATCGTTAAGTCAAACTGAACCGATGAATCAAACCAAACCGAGGAAAAAAACTACTTATGGTTTGGTTTGATTGGTTTGGTGTTGGCTAAAAAAGCCTGATCATTCTTGGTTTGGTATTAGCAAAAATAAAATTAAATCGAACCCAAACTGAACCGACATAATACATATATAATTTTAATTTTTTATACGTAAAAAAATATTAATTATAATCTACTTTCTAATTACTTTTATCACTTTTTTATATTTAAAAAATAGATATATATTCTCGGGCCTTTAATTATAATATTTGTCCATTAGTAACAAAATAATACAAAACCTAATATTAATATAAAAACCTAAAACTCTTCAATTGCTTCACTTTATATTTTACTTTCCAAGATTTTAGAGAGTTCTCATTATTTCTTCATCTTACTTTGGTCTTATGGAATTATGTTATAGTTAATTACTTTATGGAGTTAAGTTTTTAATAAGTTGTTTTCAATTTTTCATTCTTTTGTATGCTTACATTTTATGTGAAAGGGAACTTTCAAACAAGCTACTGTGACTAGCGACTTAGAAATTGAACCACTGGGTATCCACATAAGATTATTTTGAGAGATAGTAGTTTAGACGTCTTAGTAATTTGCCAACTTAATTTTAATTGAAACTACTCCATGGCCATTGTATTTATATTTTTAGTAAAAATATTTAATTTTTTTCTTCAATCACATTATAATTGTAAAAAAATTGAGAAAATCAAAAAAACTGAGAAAATAAAAAAAATGACTAAAATTGAAATTAAAAAAATGATTATGTATTGGTTTGATTTGGTTTATAGATTTGAAAAACCGACATTATTGGTTTGGTTATATTTTAATGAAAAATCGAACCAACCCGACCTATGTACACCCCTACCTGTGGATATATAGAGTAAAGTTACCAATTTAAAAAAAACTAATTTGGAATGTGGAGGGATTAAATTAGGTGTCAACAACTGTCCCCTCTCTTTGGTTAGGGTGAGTACGAGTAACCCTAGGCAAAGGGAGTTTGACGTCCCTAATTTTGTCCGACCATAAATTTGTCTGTCAGACAAGAATGATTTTCGTACGATTTTTGTGAGGTTATGACTGGACCCTGGAATTGGGTTTCCTACATATCTCAAGTTGCATGAGAATTCAGGTTACTTGTAGTTCATAACGCTTGATTTTTTAAGCATGCTTTTGAAAGAATTCATAAGCTATTTTGATTTCAAATTTTGGTAAGATCGAAAAACTGAGGAATAAGCGGATTGGGGATATTGGAATGCAGCCGAGTTTTCTACATAAAACTCAATCTACATATCCTAATGTTAAGGGAATCAGACTGCCTGTAGTTCAACTCGGTTGGTTGAAAAGATTGTCTTTTATGTTAGACGACTTTTGGTTCGAGATGAGTGATAAGTTAATCTAGCTTATGGAAAAGAGGCTTGTAACCTCTTAACCATGAATGTGATATCCTTCACATCCATAGGCAAGAATTCACTTGGACATAATTTCTAAAACTCTGAATGCATTATCACCCGGATTTGAAGAAAAAAGAAGGTTACTTCCAATCTGAGTTTAGGAATATCCTGAAGGTGAAACTGAAACCAGAATATCCCAAAATATCCCAAAATATCCCACATACCTTCTAAAAGTGGTTTGGTTTAATGGTGGTGAAAGTCGTCCTTTAGCTCGCATCTAAAAATTTTGATATTTCTCTTCAGACTATCTCCCAGTTTACTGCTAAGAAAAAGTTTCATGTTGTGATGCGTCCTTTTTGGAGTCGTCCACACCTGTGGTTTTAAATTGAGAATTGTATCCTTTCGAATGCTATCGCCAGCATCTCAAACAAAATAGTTAGTTGCAAATGTTGCATTACACCAACATAAATTGGTGCAAACCTGTTTGAATATGTTGTGCTGAGATAATTGATGAACCAATTTACACAACCTTGAATGGAGTGATGGTCCAACGTGTCTCATTGAAAGGCGGACGACCTATTTTAAATATATTATACCACTTTGAATGGAGTGACGGTCCAACATGTCTCATTAAAAGGCGGACGACCTATTTGAATGTAACATGCCACTTTGAATAGAGTGACGACCCTATGTGTCTCATTGAAAGGCGGACAATTGATATTGAATATAATATGTCACTTTAAATGGGGCGATGACCCAACTTGTCTCAGTGAAAGGTGGATAATCTATCTTGAATGTAACATGTCACTTGAACAGGGGTAAAGACCCAATGTGTCTCATTGAAAGGCGGATGATCGATATTGAATATAATATGTTACTTTAAACGGGGTGAAGACCCAACTTGTCTCATTAAAAGATGGATAATCTATCTTGAGTGTAACATGTCACTTGAACGGGGGTGATGAAACGAGTCTCATTAAAAGGCAAATGACCTATCTTGAATATAACGTGCCACTTTGACCGGGGTGGCGATCCAACGTGTCTCATTGAAAGACGGACAACCTATATTGAATGTAACATGTCACTTGAATGGGGGTGACGACCCAATGTGTCTTATTAAAAAGTAGATGACCTATCTTGAATATAACATGTCACTTAAACTGGGGTGACGACCCAATGTGTCTCATTAAAAATGTAACGACCAATATTGAATGTAACATGTCACTTTGAATAGAGTGACAACCCCAATATAATAAGATTTGACATTCAGAAAGGGTGGTTGAACCAAATAAGATGTGCTCTTTTGAAAGGGTGGACGTCCCAAACATAAAAAAAGATGGAAGTTGATTAGTTGAACTTCATCCTTTGAATCAGGAGTCCTTCAAAGGACTTGTGCATATCCTGAGATTCTAGATTGGATCCTCAAACTTTGAGAAGATACTTTTGCATTATTTTTTAGAGGCGATCTTACATAACATCACCTGTATAACTTAACAACACTTATTAATAATACAATAATTTGTTATAGCTAAGTCAGGAGTGTAACGGAAGATAGAGTTTAAAGATAAAGATGAAGTTGTTTGACTCATGCTGATTTAGAGATAGTAGTTCGGATAATATCTTCATATCTTCGTCATTATTCCTGATCATTTCCCTATAAAAATTAGAGAAAGTGTTAGATACCATAGCGAAGTAATAGAAGCATAAATTAAGAGAAAAATAGAGGAGAAAAGTTGCCTGGATTATTATGGCAAGACCACAGTGGATCTGATAATGCCGTTTGTCATGCTTAACGGTGTCAACTTTGTGACTTCATTATTCCTGCATCCAAAGAAAAAATTTTAGTTTTGAGAGACTGATTGTTTTGGTATTGCCTTGCTTTCCTGATGCACTTTGTTGATCATTGATTTGCAAATTTTTCTGATCTTGATGTACAACTTCTGTGGAATTTTTTTGAAGGTCCTACTAAAAAAATATGCCCCGGTCTATAACATATGACCGCCAAACTTTCTTATAACTTGTGACATTTGTTTAATATAGAATCTTTGAGACCTTCTAAAAAATGTTGCCTTAGTCTAAAATGCAAAATACTTGAATTGTTTCTGACGTAGAGTACCTTACGCATAGAGAACTTCAAATATTATGCTCCAATTTCAGCTTCAGCAACATCTAATTTTCAACTTTGTAGAAGATGTTAAGTTTTGTGAAATTTTTGGGACCTTCTCAAAAATTTCTACCCAAGTTACATGCTTCAGTGTCATCTTCATTTTAACTTGAGAAAAGATCCTTTGATGAATTTTTGAGATCTGCTAAAAATTTTTGCCATAGTTTCTATGAAAAGGTTATTGGAAATATGATTGAGCCAGTGTGATACCTACGCATACCATTGAGGTAGAAAATGTAATTCCAACATAAAATGGGAAGATAAATCTTCTAAAGGATTGACCGAAACTGACATAGACCGCTTCCGTATCCCATTCTTGGAAATTTAGGTCAAACATAGTTCATAGATATAATGAAAAGATAAATTTTCTAAGGGGTTGGTCGAAGACAACATAGGCTAGCTACGTATCCCATTCTTAGGAATTCAGGTCAAACGTAGTTCATACATACAAAAGGGATTTTTGATACTTAGGATAACGTGACCGAAGACAATACAAGCCGCCTATATATTCCACAAGGGAAATCAGATCAAATTTAGTTCATTACAGCTAAAAAGGTATGGTTACAAGGAAATCAAATCATAAAGTGCGATTACAAAAAAACAAAATGCAATTACAAGGAAATAACATGAGAAAGTACGATTACAAAAAAAGAAAGCATCAAATTCCAAATGCAGGATAGAAGAACGCCAAAAATGCGCCTTTTGAAGAAAATTCATGCTTCTTCTAATTGATGGTGCCAATGACTACTTCTTGTGATTGAGCAATGAATTGTTGTTAACATTAGATGGAGCTTCTTCAAGCGTTATTACCTTGTTGTCAATCAGATCCTGAATTTTGTGCTTGACAGTGATACATTTTTCTGTATCATGTCTAATAACTCTAGAGTGATAAGCACATCGCTTGTTTAGATCATACTAATTAGCAGAAGTGGTCACAGTCTTTGCTTCCATTGGATGAAATAGTTTTGCGTCTTTTAACCTTTCAAAAAGCTGAGTAAGAGATTCTGCTAACGACGTGAAAATTCTAGAGGGCTTCCTTTCATGATTGGCATGAGGAGAATTTTTTTGATAGCTTTATGGTGGAGGTTGAATATGATATGTCGCTTGTGCATTGAAGACTGGATAGTGAGCATATCGAGCATTGGGTTGATATCGAAGAGGTTGCTTGTAATTGGAAAAATTTTCTTGAGTCATCACTCCCATTACTTCTTTTTCATTTTTTTTTCCATTTTCGAAAGAACTAGTTTGGAAGCCCTTGTGAGTGGATTGCAGTTCTATCAAATTTATTATCCTTCCTGTCTTAAGGCCATCCTTAATTATTTCCCCAATCTTGACAATTTCAGTAAATATTTTTCCAGCCATTGTTATCATGCGATCAAAATATTTTGGATTTAGTGCATGAATGACGTAACTGATCATTTCGGCTTCTTCTATAGGAGGATGTACCCTGGTCGCTTATTCTTTCCAGCGTATGGCATTTGCGAAAATTCTTATTTGATTTTTGCCTTAGCTTTGCGATAGAGATCCTATCAGGAATGATATTAACATGAAACTTGTAGTGATCCACAAAAGCATTTGCCAGGTCATCCCAAGTGCACCACTTAGTCACATCTTGCTTAGCATTCCATTCTAGAACCTTTTCGCTCAAACTTTGACTAAATAGCTTGACCTGTATTCCTTCATTCTTTCCCACACCAGCCAACTTTTCACAATAAGTTTTCAAATGAAAGAAAGTATTTCCCGGTCCGTCAAACTTTTCAAAGTTTGGGATCTTATAACCAAGAGGCAACTCAATCTCAGGAAATGCACACAACTCTTCATACTTTACACTTTGATTACTTCTAAGCACCCAAAGACTTCTCATTGCATCTTCCAAGACCTTGAGTTTTCTGTTCATCGTCTCATTCGGGTACATTCGTGGATCATTTTCTGTTTCAACATAATGATTAGCATCTAAGCGGTATAACCCTTGAGTTTATGTTACTGGTGGGGCGGTAGCATAGGTATACACTGGCGGAGCATGGTGTGACAAAGATATGTTCTGAACCTTTGGAGGAGCAAATGTATACACAAAAGAAGCATTCTGAGAGGCATGGACATTTTGAGAAGTGGTAAAATAACTATCCTGGTCAACTCCTTCTGATATCGCAAACATAGAACCTTTTTGTCGATCATCAGGGGAAAGAGTCACATTTGGAGGAGTCTGAAAAGGTGTTCTACTTTAAATCACCATGAGCCTTAGCTCGGTAATTTGTTGCTCTAAACCAGCAACGAGCTCTGGGGTTATTTCCCTTCCTATCGAGGCACTCAGTTCCATTTCCACAGAGAAGGTGGGAACTGACTCGGATGAAGTATTTGTGTTAATCAAACTAGGATCCATAGTTGAACGTGTCCTTCTGTTAGCCCAAGTAAGAATTGATTAATCTGTAGACGTTTTTTTTACCTTAGATCGTGTAAAGTACTGATGGTCTGCCAGTGATTTGCTTTTTGTCTTTGTGAAGCGAGAAAGTTTGACTACCAACACAAATCAGCCTCTCTCTAAAAGAAAAGAAAAACATTCAAAAGGTAAAAATGTTTTTTTTATATTGTTAACATTTGTATTTAAGTCAGTACTTAGGTAGTACTGAAAAACCATATTTACAAATAAGAGAAAGAAGTATAATCTTCCCTAAAGCTGAACCAAAATCTAGATGGGCCCTAAAACATCTATGATTGACCTAGTTTCATTGGAGTAAACATTGGTACCCTAAAATCAAAACAATAAAATACATTTAAGCTTGACTTCCTGGAGGTTGTTGTCCCTATTCTCAAAACATCTATCATTTCTCTCTCTCTCTCCATATAGTCCAACCATATACAAGCAGGGATCATCGTCCATCTTTCTTTATTATAGCCCCAACTCTAGCCTACTCCCAATTGAATAAAGTCTCATCAATCTTACTAGGCATCTCTCTCCAAAATGTTATTTTGCGATCATAATACTTAATCAAAATAATATACGAAATAAATGACATATATTTGATTTGAAACAGACTAGTCCAGAATTCAAAGAATAGGATGTTTTGAAAAAAGTGACTGAATGATTAGAACTTTGACCACTTAATGGATTTTGAATTACAATGAACAAAGTGATTTGGAGAAATTGGTGTTTATGAATAAACATTCTAAAAGGTTTATTCGGAAAGCTCTTTTGAAACAACATAGTTTTTCCATTAATAGAACATCTGGGTAGCCCTAATTATAATTGAGTGCGAGAGAAACGAATTGTAAGAGCAGTGTGGTCAATGTGAATTGGATAATGACGTAATGAAATGTTGAATAAAATGTGGGGTAAATAGGAAGGAATATAATAGACGGATTTTTAAGGGTATTTTGGAAGGGTTCAAATGTTAAGTCTTATATGGCTATTAATGCTTTAAGATTTTGAAATAGAATAACGGACTAGTCTTGTTTAAAGCTAAAGATATGTTATTTAACCACACAGATCAAACAAATATAGACAAAGCAAAACAATAAAACACTTTAGCGCATAAGCAGTTATACGCGTCCTAGAATACATGGGTCCTTTTAAGCCAAAGGTAAGCCTAACATTTGAAGGTTATACGTGCTGTTTGTAAGACATTCCATTGCCTCCCATATATATCCCAAGGGACAGTGGTCCGTAAATTCGACATTACATCCTTCAATTAAAATACATAAAGAATGATCGTCTATTATTGACTCATGGTTAATAGGAATAAGGTGAGTTCTTCTAATGGGCCCAATACCCCCTCAGGTATTGGGTCGTCCTAGGCTCATGCCTCAAAAGGATTTTGGTTTCGCTCTATCCTAGGTATCTAGAGTGAACTTTGATCAGGTTCCCAAGTGAACAACTCGGATTTGAAAATACGAACAACCATCGGATGCCTAACGTGCCAATAAACTGTCGTAATTTCAATACTTCATTTGAAATTGATAAATAGGGATCGGGACATCCTTAAAACCCCAAAACAGTTTATATATTCAAATGTGGAAGTATGCCATGAAATGCAGCAATTTAAATTTTGTGAAAATTTAAACACATAAGCAAACAAACAGTTAAATAGTACAAACCCAAATAGTTAGTCAAATAAGTTAGTTCAAATATTTGGTTAGAATCTAGTTAAATCCCCAGCAGAGTCGTCATTTTTGTTTTATCCTATTCGGATTTTATTTAAAAGAAAATGGTTTTGACCCTCTTTAAAACTATTTCAAAAGATTTGAGAAAATTTTGAAATAATTTTTAAGAAATTCACCGAGTCGCCACTTGATTTTATAGAAAAAAATCAAGAAAACTTAAGAGAGTTTCAAAGGTTCAAAAATAGAAATAAACCTTTAAAACTAGAGAAACTGGGTAAGGATTAACGCCCTAAGAAGGTTTTTAAGGCACTTAGGAGCGTCCGTTTAAAACGGTTTACCAAAAAAGAACTAACCTGACTAACTAAAAGTGACTAATTTTTACAAAGACTTGATTTTATAGAAAATATTTATTTAAACATTTAAAATAACATTTATTCATTTATTTAGACAGGAAAATATTCTACTTGAATTAAACTAAATTATAATTCTTTGGACTTAAGAGGAAAATAATTTCTTGTTTTCGTAAAAGAAGAAGATCATGGAATTATTTTCTTATTATTAATTATTATAGAAGAGTTGATTGTGTAATAGATAATACCTTTGAAAAAACATTAAGAGTATTAAGTTAAAAATGCTTCTCTAATTTTTAAAAAGTTGATTTTTGAAACAAATTAGTTTCTTAAATTTAGAGATTAGTTTCTTAAGTTTGGATAAAATTACTTTAATCCAAATACACTACCCCCTCCGTCTCATTTTATGCGTCATCATTTTCTTTTTGGTCCGTATAAAAAAAATGTCATCTTTCCTTATTTGGTAACTATTTAGAGAAACAATTCCACTTTTACCCTTATTGGTGTCACTTAATTAAAAAAAGATAGTAGCACATTTTTTGATAAAGGACAATTTGGTAAACATTACCAAGTCTTCCTTAACTCCGTGCCCGATCAAATGACGACACATAAAATGGGACAGAGGGAGTATCAGTTACATAGTAAACAATCGTCATTTTGAAATAAAATATTCAATCTTTTTAAAAGCCTAGTTTTAGGGAGAAGAACCGAAGGAGCCAATTTATTTCATTTTAGACAAGATAATTAGGTGAAGAAAATTATGAATTAAGTAAAAGAAAATTAGGATAAAATAAAATGAAAACATCTTAGGAAATTTACCCAGATTAATTGATTAAAATATTAGTTAATACAAATAAACAATATAAACTACAAAAAATAATACAAGAATTGAAATTGGGCCCTTAATTAGCCGATCAATAAAGCTGCCCAACTTTGGGCTTTGAATTATGGACTTCAGTCCATTTTTCTGCAGGGAATACCGCATGTATACCAGCCCTGTTTTTCTGTGTTTTTTCTGTATATATGCTGTATATCAGCGTGTAAAACCTTGTATACTTGCTCCAGCTTTACCATACGTCATCTCTTGACTTATACCAGCCGCCTTTAACCTGTAACCTTGTATATCAGGCATATACCAGTGTATACCAGCCTCGTTTCTTAAAAAATAAAGGCATTTGAGACTTGTAGAAGATGTAGGCCTCTTTGGCCCATTGAGAAATGCAGGGAATGGATTCGGTTGAGACACAAGTCGGTGTCACATGCATCAAAAAATATAAAGATTAGAATTTATTCACATAGTACTAATATAACTAGTCAAGAAAGCAACACGTAAAAATTTGTTATTCATACATATCTACTATTAACTCTAGAATCAATTTGTATGGAGTAAAAGGGTGTAGCAATTTCAAGACAATATCGAATTTTAAACCGCAATTGTTATGTATACATAGAAGATGGATCAAATGCAGCAAAATGGATTATTTACAAGAGAATGAATTAATCATGCCAACTTTAGAGAGACATTACTCAATTTCAAATGATAATACCAATAACAAGGCAAATTTAGGAAAACCAAGTCTACTTGGTAAGCCTATGAACAAATAATAACCAATATGGATGGCAATGGAAAAAGGAATAAGAAGCCGACTAACAAAACTCAAGCCAACATCCTCACTGTTTTTCGAGAAAGAATAGTTTCATGAAGAAGAAATCACTTATTTGAAAGAGTTATTTTTCGTGTTCCAAAGACTGCAGAGAAACAACTTCACATCCTCACGAATAATCAAAGCTTGAAACTTTCACACAACACAATTATAATCATAAATGCAAAGGGAACCATAGTCACTCTTGCACTAATTGTGAGATTCAGCTACAAGCTACCACTAGAATCACAAATATAAAAAAAAATCGACTATAGCAGCAAAACCACCGACAGAGCCAGGAACTAAACATAGCAACCAAACAGAATTCAGAGTAGAGTTAATCGAAAGAATCAACTATAATCCAGAATGTCCAACTACAGCAATAATACCACCAACAGAAACATTAAGCACCATTCCCACAATAACAAAATAGAATCTATGAAAATAGTAAGCTAAGGAGAAAAGAAAGATGGAGAATTACCTTTTTCGGGGCAGCCAACTAAGACAATCAATCCTTGACGATGGACTTCCACCACCGGAATTTCAATTCAAACTTGTCGGAATTTAACCTTCGTCACTGATTTTCAGAGCTTTCTTTCGGACTTTTTGGTTACGTAAGGGTAGAGGCACGCGCCTCCAAAACCTCCAAATTTCCCCCCCCAAAAAAAGTCCCCCTTCAACCCTATCCCTCACCATCTATTTATAGAGAAATTTGGGGGGGAAAATCTATGGTTTCGGATTTGAAAAATGGGATATTTAATTGATTTTCTGGGGAAATTTTGAATTCCATAGTGAGACAAAGAGGAGAGACGTTAGACATTAATTATTTGCCTAAAATGGTGAATTATGGACTGAGAGAGATGAAAACCATCTGATTTTTAGCCATAAATGGCTGTACAATGAGGGCCAAAATGGTAAAAGAAGGGACGGTTGAAGCTGTTGTTGACACATTGTTTGTTGAATGTTATTATGTTGTTATTGGGTTGAAATTGCTGGTTTGCTGTTGTCGAGTGTCGTTGTTAACGTTGATACTGTTACGGGGTTTGCTGTTGACGTTGTTTGCTCTGTTGTTGTCATTGGTGTGTAAAAAGAAAGGGGAAAGGGAGTATAGTTGCGTTGCATTTACAAATGTGTCATGCTTATTGTGAAGGAGGGATGCAAAAACAGCATAGAGAGACGCTGTGTACATGTTGCCAACTTGTTTTGGTATCAATGTCGTAGGTTCCACCTTCTCATCATAAAATGGTTTAGCAACTTGTTGGGATGCCTGTATTAATCAGGCAAAGCGTTTAGCAACGTAACTTTAACCGCCATTAAACTTTCGGTCTAAGATGAAAAGGGTCAAATTTGTCCCGTAGGAGATCAATCTGTGATGATTTGCTAGAGGTCGTTATTGACAAATATGAGATGATGCACTAGAGGAACAAATTTGGACCTTTTCCATTTAAATAAAGTACACTGGAAAGACGACCAGAGGAAGTCAGTTAATTTGACTTATTCAATCTTTCTGTTCATTTTTACTTTTCACTTGATTTAAAAATAGACTTTTATCTATCCTTATAACCTTAAATATCAAAAAAAATAATTTTTCTTTTCTTATGTATTCAAATTATTTTTCAACGCCTAATATACTAAATACTATCAATTATAGGGCTAGTGTGGTAAAATAGTGCATTTGAATACAATTAACCGATATAACGGCATAAGGTTGGACAGGTCCTATTTGCATGAACTGTTTTTTCCGAGGTTTAATCAGGGTGGAAGCAAAGTAGTTGTGTTAAAAGAACCACCACAAATTTCAACAAACCACCACAAATTTCAACAATCACCCATTGAAATGATCTTTTATCATAAATACATCAGTTTTATTAAGGCACAAGTGAGAAAACCTGCTTAATAAATTACAATCAAAGACTAGTTTGATGACTTCTCACAATCATTTCACAGACAAGTGAAGACAAGAGATACAGAACAATGGAATAGGATCTACTCTCGGAAGCAAACTACATGTAACAACAATAAAATCTGCCGGGGCACTAGTTGTTCTTCGACACGCTGACAATAACTAAAAGCGCGTGTAAGGACCTTATTCGGTGTCCTAGTGTCCATTGACCTGTCCATGCTCGGGAGCCTTCTTCGCGTAAAATCTTCTGTACTAGGAATCAACTTCTGTTAGGTAGTAGGTTCCTGGCGCGAGAAGGCTGCAATCTTTGCTAGTTACAAAGTCCTTCGCACCATATCTGTGCTCCATAAGTTGCATTATTTCGACGAATTTTTCAGGAATGAACTGCACAAAATGGCATTTGACATCAGTCAGGGTTATTACGAAAAAAGAGAGATGGTAATATTCACCTACAGCTACTTGGATAGCTATAATAAGCTTAAATAAAGTCGGTGATGGAGCCCCAAATCCATCGTTGAGTTGTAAGGATCAAAATTTAGCATACCGCATGTCTCAATTTCAACTTCTCTGCGACATTCATCACACTTGCAATGTTTGAAAAACTAAAAGGATGTTGACCTTCGTTAAACTTTAGGGAAAACATTGTTGCAGTCAATCCACTACTATACGAGAACATGATTACCCGCTGACCAGCCTGAGGTAATAAAATGATTCAGAAAACAGGAGAATCATGTAGACAATGGTGCTGAAACAAGTACAGTAATAGAAATAAACGAACAAAAGTAACCTGTATTTACCGATGTGTTGAGCATTAAGGAACAAAATAAGAAAAGTAACTTGTATTTACCAATGTGTTGTGCTTATTGTGAATGAGGGATGGTGTACATGTTGCCAACTTGTTTTGGTATCAATGTGGTAGGTTGTACTTTCTCATCATAAAGCGGTTTAGCAACTTGCTGCGATGCCTGCATGTGCATGAAAAAAGTTTCCATTTTCAGTCTCAGGAGACATATATCTTACTTAGGACTTCACTTTCACTGTTTCCAACAAAGTACTGGAAGACAATAGCAGGAATTCACTGATGAAAAGGAAAAACATTTCAGGAAGAAAGGGAACCTTCTCAAGATCACGGCTCTGGTTGCTTTCATCGCCGGTTAAGGATTCAAAGGGGGCCAAGAGTTTTTTGGCAGACTCGTCAATAGAGCTGCGAATGCAGAAATGAGGATGATCAGTTCAAAGAATTCCTTTAAACAAGAAAAAGATTCCAATCTAACAGAGGATTTGTAACACACCTAGCATTCCTTAGAAAGTCATTGAACACTAATCGACCAAAGCTCCTCTGCACGAGCTGCAGGATTTAAAAAAAGAAAGATTCAGATAACTGTTTAAATCCCTTATTTGGAGAAATAGAAAAAGAAAATTATGAATCTGTATGGGACTCTCATAAAGCTACCTTGTTGTATGGAGAATGGAACACAAAGTAGGCTGCATCCGCCATTGAAAATTGCTTGCCTTCCAATTTCTCATATCTAAACGATGGAAGTAAAAGGTCATTTAAAGAAGATAGCTAAGAAATCTATTTCAAAATATAAGGTTGCATCGGAAACTTACTTGTTGCATAAACTCTTATAGCAAGTATCAAGTGCCATGACATAACAGGTCTGTGAAAGCTTACCATCTACCACCGGCATCAACAATTAACATCATAAAACAGTTAGCTTCAACAGTGAAGATGCAGCAAGCGTCACGAATGCCGGAATAATAAGGAACTAATAAGAGATGCTAAAACTTTACAGATTGTCATGTGATACACTGCTTTCTGATATATCTAAATCATGCATTTATCCAATTTCTCTAAGAACCAATCACAAAGGTATCGGAAGCAATTGGCAGCTTGCAAAAGATTCTATCAGTTCTGTGAAATAACATTCTCAACGCACACTACTCTCAAAAGATTAATAATAAATTTAACCCAAAGCTTTGGCTAAAATAGCATTACGAAAAATTCATGTGAAACATGAAGATCAACAAGACGAGCAGAGATTGAAGGAAATTACTGGATATTCACTGTCAAGGATGGGCTTGTAAAAATCATAGGCATGTGACATATGGCTAGCCCTGATCTTGCTTTCAAATACTATAGGAGCATCAGGCCCTACAAGCATAGCAATGGCTGCAGCTCCTCCAGTAGACCGAGCAGGTCCCTCTGCATAGACCTGTGAACAGAATCATGCAAAATAATGATCATGCAAAATCATGCAAGGCCCAGGCATTGCAGTCTATTTATCTAATAAGAAAGCAATAGACGAAACTCAAGTTGTAGAATGCATGAAAATAATGATCATACCGCGCTATCTGGCATACTACAAGACCATAGCGTCCATCCCATGAAGAACTCTCCACCCAATTTACACAGTTGAACAATGCAGCAGTTCCCCCATAACAGGCATTAGTTGAGTCAACTCCTTCAATGTCAGTATTTCCATGTTTCTGCTTGTTTCACATGGTAAAGAACAACAATAAGTTTTGATGATCAGATAGCCACAAGGTAATGCTTTAGCAGTTCAGAGGAAAGTCACGAAAGACAAACAGCAAAATTACTGCTACAAACATTTTTTTTCCAAAGTTAGATGTCAAAGCAAATATTAAGCTCATTTTGGAGGAGTTACAGCTGTTTTCACCTAGGTAACAAACAGAGTCAGCAAACAACTTTGGGGATCATGATGAAACTAGGACATACTTCACGCAGAATAAGCCACTTGAACAATCCGTGTCTTTAATAATTTATAATAATTGGCTGCAATTATTTTTCCATTTCTGAGCTAATCATTAGTACATCATGCAAAAGTTAGTAGTAAAGTCTCTCTTATCCACATGTTTATGATAAATAGTGCGGATAACTAACTTGTAAAAAATAACTTGTAAAATAGCTCTATTATATAAAATGGATCTATTTTTCTTTGTGATATTATTTCATCCATATTTTCTCTCCAATATTTTAAATATTTGTAGTCTATCATTTTATCCTGTAGTAATTGCAAAGTTACAGACTTCAGTATAATAATTTATCCTAATTGTATTGTAATGTATATCTAATTCTAGATTTTCAATGTTATTTATTATTTAGTGTTGTTCTTCTTGTAGCGAGTTTTTTAAATTATATAAACTATCACATATACTTTTTCCTAAATTTTCTAAGGTTTCTTCTATCCATATTAATTTTTCTTTTAGATTCTCCATTATTTTTCTAATTCGATTTCTATAATTAATTTCTTTATTTAGATTATCTTGATTTTCCCTAGTTTTTCTAATATATTCTGACATCTCTTAATCTGAATAATATCTATTTGGGTAATTATCCAGGTATAACTGTGCTATCCAATTTATAGTTTCAATTTCATAGTCTAAGACTTTTTCTAATAGTATTTTCTTAATATCTATAATTTCTATATCTCTAAGTATATATAAGATTAAGACTTTAAGATTATCTATCATTTAAAACTGACTAAATATTTTATTATAATATTTTGTAATTGTTTGTTTTAGTCTTAGTAGTTCTTGTATATTTTCATTAAGAAATTCTATATATTTTATATCTTTAGTTTTCATGTATTTGTCTAAATTTACTTTCATCTGTTTTTCTATTAACTGTATGTTTTTCATATCTTTTTCCAAAAATTCTAGATATATGTGATTTATCATGGTAAGTATTTGTAAGAGTAGTTAGGTAAGTATAGTATGTAATTTATTCTAGTCATATAATATTTACCAAATGCTTTTTCTAATATGATTTTTCTTATATCTACTACTTTTATATCTTTAAGTGCATACAAAATAAGTATTTTAAATTTATCTATCATTACATCAGATAAATAATTATTCATTTTCATAAAATTGCTATTTTCAAAATATTTCCTTCAATCATGTACATAACAAAATATGGTCATCTTAGATTACTATATACTAGACTATTCTTAAATAACATGTTCTTTGGTCACTATTAGCATGGTAATCTGGATATTTTTCCTTTAAACAGTGCCTCTACTCTGGTTACTCCTCACCACGGCTTCTTGCCTCATTGGTTTCACCTTTAGGATGTCATAGTTCTTAGGGATTTTTCTCCGTTTCCACTTTGCTAATAAACTTCTTAACATATTATTCTTCGAATAATTCTACTATAAAGTAACTAACATGAATTTATTTTATCATACCATAATTGTTGAGAATTATGAATTTAGCTATTCATAATCATAAATAAATATACCTGTTCGGGTAGGTTTGATATTTCTAAGGTTTGTTCCTCCATAGCTTTTTCCATTGAAATAAATCTGTTTTTTAATAACTAAGCAAAATATTTGTTATGGACAGGAGAGAGTTTTTGCTTCAACACATGAAGGCTTGCCTTCTCTGCTGCCTTCTATGCCTCTATTTATAATCAGAGAATGAATAATTTATATGGTTCTAATGTTACGAAAAAAAAGGCTATCCTAATATGTCTTTACACGTTTCCTCTATACATTTGTCCAAAAAAGACAATAATAGTGAAAGCTAATAAATGAAACAAAAAAAGTCAAAAAGGCTAAAGCTATTTACGTATATTTCAAAGTTAGCTTTTTCTTTTCTCTATATGTCGCTTTAGCTTTTTCTTTTCTCTATATGTCGCTTTCTTCCTTTAATGCTTTGTCTATTTTTGCTCCGTCTTCTTTTTATCTTTTGTTCGTATCTGTTGATTTTTTATCTTCTTTCCAGCTGGCATGCTTATCTTCTTGATTCTTTTATTCTAGGCGGACTTCTGGGATAATATTATCTTCTCCATTACATCTCGAACATTGATGGTCTGGATATTTGTGTCCAATTATCTTGCAATATCTTGTCAATAATCCGTCTAAAATAAATTCTCTCTTAATTGCTCTTGCAGTAGATTGTTTTTCTGGGTTAAGTAATGTCATTATCCATTGCCTAACATCTTCCATATTTGCTTGTCGTAGTTCTTTTAAATTTGAATAAATCATCTGATGGTCTCTTGAATAATAGCTCCATATTGGATTTCCATTGGTATAATTATTTGCTAATTCTTGAATAATTGTAGCTAGTCCGATAAGTCATTTATTTGCATAGAAATCAGGTATCTCAATTCTGGGTATCTCTGGCTGCTGTATAATATCTTCCGGTATAATCATATCTTTGGTTAATCCTATTTTTACGACTTGTATAACTGGTTTTATTTCGTCGTATAATATCTCTGCTGGTGCAGTATAACACTTTATATAAAATAGATTTCCTTTGGTTATTCTTTTATAGGTGGTGAATATTTTATGTAATTCTTCCATAGTTGTTAGTTCTTCTCCGTCTTGGGTATATATGGTATTTAATAATCCATAGTCAAAACAGGTTTTTATTAAGCTTGGGTTGATTTTGGATAGTGCAATTAGCTTGTTGTAACCTTGTAATTTTTGGGTTATATAGTTTGTGTTTGGTTCTTTGATATTTGTAGCTCTGGGGTTAAGGTTTAGGAAAGTTTGTACTCTGTAGATATTTTTTATGTATTTTTGGGCTGTATAGTTGTAAACTTTTTTATCTTGGTTCAGACTATCTCGATATGTGGTAATTTGTGGGGGTATGAACAAAGGGTCTTTTTGTATTTTTGATATAAATGGTTTCTCAAATATCTTATTCATATTTATGTTCTGATATCTTTGTCTACTAACTCCTCTGCTTGTACCTGCAGAAGTAGATTGATAAGCGTTATGGATTTAGCATTATGGATTTTATGGAGTGTCCCATCGTCTCCTTCTAGCTCTGAAACTTTAATGTCTTCCGATCGACATAACTCTGCACACTACTGAGTTAGCTGATTTGTAGCTATAGACTTCAGTTTAACTTCATTAGTTTTTAGCTTTTCTATTTCATTATCCATACTGTCCACTTTCATTGAAAGCGTAGTTAGGGTGTTAAGTATTTTTTCTAGAGTATCCTCTTCTATTATATCAGTCTGTGTAGCTTTGTCTTGATATGTAATCTGCAATAACATTTCTGTTAGTACTAATTACTTCAATTATAAATGTGAAATTTAATATATTCAAGACTAGTCTCCGAATCTCTTTTGTTGTAATTGAATTTTGTATTTTCTTTGTTAACCACCAGCGTACCTGTGTATTATCCGTTCGTACAATAAACTTGTTATATACAATATATGACTCAAATGCTAACAAACATTTATATAATGAACATAATTCTTTCCTATTTATTTCCCATTTTATTTCTGTTTCATTGAACGTACCTGAGTAGTATCTACAATGGTATTCTAATTTTCCTACTTCATATCGGTATTTAAGTACTCCTCCATAACTACATTCACTAGTATCTGCTTCTACTATATATATAAATTTTCTATTTTCATCTGGAAATTGTAGTTTTGGTAATTTTTTACAAAGTAATTTTATTTTCTAAACTTGTTTTTTATCTTCTTCATAATAATTATATTCTACATCCTTTTTTAATTTTTTCTGTAGTGGTTTTAAAGTTTCTGCTAATTTTGAAATATATTCCCTTACTTGGTTTACTAATCCTAAAAATGATTGTAATTTCTTTTTTGTATCTAATTCTTCTTTCGAATTTATTATTTTTTGTACTATATGTTGTTGCATTTTTACTCCACTCTTATCTATTTGTATTCCTAAAAATTCTATCTGATTTTTCATGATTTCAGCTTTCTTTTCACTTAGACTTATTCCTGATTTTTCTATTATATCTGTAAATTGTCCTAATAATTTTAAATGTTCTTCTTTAGTTTTTGTATATAATAATATATCATCTATATATACTATATAATTAGATAATTGTTTAAAATAACTATCCATGAAATGTTGATATCTACCTGGTGCATTTTTATATCCAAATGGTAATACGTTCCATTCAAAAAATCCTTGTGGTACCGTAAATGCAGTTAATTCTTTAGATTCTTCTTCTAACTTTAAATGGTAAAATCCTGATTTATAATCGAATTTACTAAAATAATTATATCCCTGTATTTGTCATATTTTTAATATCTTATTCGGTATTGGATAATTATATGTCATAGTTTTTGCATTTAAATTTCTATAGTCAATAACCATTCTACTTTTTCCTCTTTTTTGTTCACTGTGTTTATTTACTATAAATGCTGGACTATTATGTTTACTATTACTTTTTTGTATATATTGTTTTTCTAATAATTCATCTATATGCATTTTAAATTCTTTTAAATCGTCAAAATTATATGTTAATGGTTTCTGGGTTATTATGCTATTTTTATCTATTAATTCAATTTTTATAGTAGTTTTATGTTTTTTTCATCCTTTTAATGGATCTTTACTATATAATTGTTGTAATTTTTTCTTAATTATTTCTATCTTATTTATTGAAAATATAGTTATTTCTATTTTATTTATCGAAAATACAACTAGTTCTATTGTATCTTCAGTATTTTTTATATTTTCTAACTTTTGTGTAATTTTTTCAATTCCTTTTATCCAATCAGTTTTCTTTCTTATTTTATTATTAACTCTTTTTGCTCTTATTTTCTGTTTTCATGGTATTGTAAACCACCAATCTGTTCTACTTATTATATATGGATATAATTTATTTAAAAATGACATTTCTAAAAGTATATCTTTTGATGTTAGTTCATAATTATAAATTTCTTCTATTGTTAATATCTTATCTCATACTTGTATTTTTACATTCCTAGCTTTATAAGTAATTAACCTTCCTTTATTATTAAATCCTTTAACTAAAATTGGTGTTTTTAATTTATCCCATTTGCTTTCTGGTAAGCAATTATATCTACATAGATTAGTTTCTGCTCTTGTATCTATCATAGGCGTATAATATCTACTGTAATATCATTCTACTACTACCTTCATTAATACATATATTTTCATTTTATGTTAAGGCTCTTCTTAAGAATAATTTTTCTCTGTTATATGTTAAGGTTAATTGTGTATGTTTTATATTATATGGTTTTACTTGTTCTAGTCATTTTATTCCTAATATTATATCTGTTTTTTGCATTTCTTCCTTTACTTCAAATTCTATTTTTATTTTTCTAATTCCTATTATTATTTCTTTTTCTGCTATATTTTTACTATTTATTAAGCTTCTTGGTAGATCTGGGAATATATCATTATCAGCTTTTATTTCTTCATTTTTTACTAGATATTTTGCTATATAATTTTCTTCTGTCCTGTATTTAAGAGTATTAAATATTATTTTTCATTTACCTTTCCTGTTATGTAATATTGGTTTAAATTATTTGTTGAATTTATTTTATAACTTGTTCTTTTTGATGAGCTTGATGATTCTGGTTTTTCATCAGCTATTCTTCTTGTTGTACTTATTCTATCATTTATTATTTCTAAATTTTCTTCTATATCTATGTCTCTATAGCTACAATCATTATAATCTATTGTTTTTACAATTTGTTCGAATGAACTTTCTATTCGTATTTTGTTAATCTTATTTTTTTCTGTTATTTTATGTTTTGTTGTTAGTACATATAAATTTTTGCATCTTGCTGTAAATATTTTACTTCCTGGGTTAATTCTATTCCTGATATTTTTCAATATAATACTAATGATTTATTATATTTTTATCTGTTACTGCTACTGAATAATTTGCACTTATTATAAATTTAAATTTTTGGTATATTAAATTTCCTTTTATGGCAGTTATTATGCTTTTTTCTATAGGTTTTATAATTCTATCATCTGCTAAATATAATTCTATTGGTATATCTATTCCTTCTATAAAACATGCTTTTATTAATATCTCTGTACCTCCAAGGTGTACATATTTTATTGGGTCTCTACTTTTTATATCGTTTATCTCTTTATTAATTATTATTTTTGTTACTAATGGTATACTAGCTTTACCTTTTGCATATCTACAGTCTATTACATGTTCCTTTTGGCTTACTACATAATATTCTTTTTTTTTCTTAGTAAATAGATTTCTTATTGTTGGTATTTTAAATATTTTTTCTATACTTAAGTCTAATTCTTTTCCTTTTATTTCATCAAATATGTTACTGTCAAATATTATCTTTTGGTCTGTTCCTTCATCATTTAAATATTCTTCCTTTGTTATTATTTTTATATCTTCTTCAGTCATTTGATTCATTTATTTCACTATCTATTTCATTATCTGTTTCATTTTCTGAAATTTCATATATACTATGCTCACTTTCTAATTCATAATCTATATAATCTATCTGCATATATTCTGTATTTTCTATTTTTATTTCTGATATTTGTTTATTTTTTGGATTTTTAGGTAATTTACAATCTCTAGCTAAATGTCCTAATTTTTCACAATTATAACAAGTATATTCTTTTATAGATTTCTTTTTTCTATATGGTCTTTTGTATTTATAATTTTTTACATAATATCTTTTTCTTGGTTTCTTGTATTTATATTTTGATTTTTTATATTTTTTATATTTTTTATGACTTTTTCTTTTCTTATAATATCTTTCTTCACATCCAAATTGAGGTGCTATTTTATCTTTGCAACATGCTAAATTTCTTATCAATGTTTTTTCCATTTTTAATTCTTCTCTATATTTTTCACATAAGTTTCTATACCATTGTTGTAAAAATTTTATTCTTGCTACTAGAGTATCTACTATTTTTGCTTCTTCCCAATTTTTTATTATTTTTGAACTAAATGGTTCGGGTAATTTATTAAAATATAATTTTCTTATTTCTTTACTTTCTTCTATATTATATGCTCCTTTATAATAATATTCTTTAAATGCGCAAGTATATTCATCTATATGACACATATTACATATTGCTAATTTTAGCATTAAATTCCTATTTGTATCTTTTTCTTCATTTTATTCTTCTTCTATTGTTGTCATACTACCAAATTCATCTTTTATAGCTGTTCATATTTTTTTAATAATTCTATAGGTGTTAGTTTAGTTATTGTTGATGATGTTCCTTCTGTAGGTTTGTTAGTTCTTAATACCTTTTTATTAGTTTCAGTTAAATTTGAAAAACCATAATTTCACTGTTCCTATTAGTGTTCTTTCTATATATTCTGGTGCATCTGTTATGTTTATATTATTATCTAATAATTGTTTTGTCATATATCCTATTCATAATTGTATTATTTTTTCTGTATCTATTACACAGTCTAAGTCTAAAAAGTTATAATTTTTATAGCTATTTGTTTTGGTGTCCATTTGTCATATTCATTCTTTAGATTATATCTTTTAAACTTATTTTTATAATATGTAGGTTTTCTTATTTCTGATGTTCTAGGTATTATATTTTCATCTTCTTTTTTATCAAGAGTATTTATTTCTGTGTTAATATTTTCTAAGTTTTCTTCATTAATTACTTCTTGTTTTTCATTGATTTCTAA
Organism: Capsicum annuum; assembly: GCF_002878395.1. Taxonomy (NCBI): domain Eukaryota; kingdom Viridiplantae; phylum Streptophyta; class Magnoliopsida; order Solanales; family Solanaceae; genus Capsicum; species Capsicum annuum. The sequence continues at coordinate 105,988,052 of NC_061119.1, forward strand.
ATTTTTTGTATTTGTTAATATTTCTGTATATGTTTTACTATCTTCCGAATCATAATTATCTATCTCTTCGACATCTATATTATTTATTTCTAATTCCTTGTTTTTTATTTCTTTATTGTTTATTTCTAATTTTTCTTTAAATTGATTTATCTCGTTTAGTAATTTTTGTTCTTTATCTTTTTCTTCCTTTTCCTTTTGTCTTTGTTCATACAAATCTTTTAACATTTGTAGTTCTTTGTCTAATTCAACAATCCTACTATTTTTCGTTTCTTCTATTTTTCGTATTACTTCTGTAGTTTGTTGTTTTATTTTTTTTATTTCCTTTTTCCTATCTATTTCTTCATTTTCTCTTTCTATTCTTACCATAGCTATCAATTTATCTTCTAACTTTAATTCTTCTTTTTCTAACATTAGATATAAATGTTCACCTATTTTCTTGTATCTTCTTCCTAGATTAGAAAATACTATTTTTATTTTTAATCCTTCGTGATTTTCATATATTTTCTCATCTATTATAAATTCTTCTTTGTTCATTTTATTGTAAATAGTTCATGTTGATATATATATTCTAAACTATCTATTTGTGATTCTAATTTTGATATTTCATCTTTTTGTATATTTATTGAGTTTTCACTAACTCCGGCAAATATATTATAATGTAGTCTTTCTATTCTTATTTTTAATTCTTTACGTTTTTCAGAAATAATTTGTTTTAGTTCTTTGTATATTTGTACCTTATGCATTTAAACCATATTTATAATATTTTGGTGGATATCTAAATCTGATTTTATCATAATTAGGTGGTATATGTCTTATTCTTCTAGATTTTAAATGGATTATTAATTTTGCTTCAATACTAGATATTAAGGTAATTAGGTAGGCTAATCTTTGTGGATTTTCTTTTGTTTTATTTAGACTTATATATTCTGAATAATTACTAATTAAAGATTCTTTAATTTTTCTAAAAGTTTCTCTATTTTTAAATGGTCTTCTCATAATTAATCTAATCCAAACATATATGAGCAATGATGATTCACTAGTTTGAAATCGATACTCTCTTGTTTGTTTTACTTTCCTTTTTAGTATGTTTCAAAAAGAATGACTTTTTCCTTTTTTGGCCACTCTTACTTCAACTTTCCATGTGAAATGTTTAAGATCACGAGATTAAATGACATATTGGTACATTCTACATATTTTTGGTCTAAGACCACAGTTCACTTTTTAAAACTCCGTGCCATGTCAAAACCAGACAAACCAATTGAAACGGAGGGAGTACGTAACAGGCTAACAGCTGCTGAAGTTAGTTGCATGCCTCATTGATATAACATCTTCAACCTCAGTGCAAAAGCTCATGCAATCTTGTCCAAGACCAATTGTATACTTACCTTTGCTTGCTCCGTCATGAGCCTCCAATTCTTCCTAAACATTGCAATTTTACATAGATTAAAATTTCACAAAAATTATAACCCTAAAGCTGGAAAATTTTAATTAGCAGATCTATTCCCTCAAATCTACAAAGTTGTTTAAATGTCACATCATATAAAAAAAAGCTTCAAAGCACCAAAACTATGTAAAATGTACAACTATATTCACAATATATTTTCTTTTTGATTTTTATAACCGTGGTGTCCGCGCCAGCTTACTCGCATCTCAACTAATTCTACGGATACCTGCTAGGCTGCTATAATAGAAAGAAATCACCTAATGTTTTTATTATTATAGAATACACGGACATGCAAGTGTGGTAAATTAAAATCTATAATCTCATATTCATAAATCATGAGATCTTAAAGCAATTATGACTTTCTCTATATAATGCATACTTTATTTTGAAAGTAAAAGAATAATTCCTAACTAAAATTAATATAAAACTTTTTCTGAAATACAAAGCCTACTAAAAGAGCATTTTCTTTTTGATCAACCGTTGTGTCGTTGGACCAGCCGTCACAACAAATATCAGGTAACTCTGTTCACAAGGCTTGTACATATAGCAACAAAAAAATACAAAGTAATCGTAAATTCTAGATGCACATCTGCAAGTATGAACATATATTGCAAATTTATTTACCTGCTTTAGACAAGTAGGAGGAAAATAAATCTCCATGGCGAGAATTCCAACGTTTTTCTGCTGAGTAGCCATTTCCGATTTGGTTCCAACTACAATATTGGGCCGACTAGTTGGTTAAGGGAAGTGGGCTGCTATTATGTTGTTTGCTGTTCAAGAAGGGAAAGCAAATGGGTCGGGTTGGCTATTTTGGGCCTGTTGGGCCGATTTTGCTGGTGGGTTAAGTGGAAAAGCAGTAGTATGGCTGTTGGTGAGTTATTGTTTTGTGCCTGGAATGGGTTGCTGAATTTAAAGAGAATAAAGTTCAATTAAAATTCTAGCCATATTAGGTTAATAACATAGCTAAAATTAAATTAATTGGAATTCAATTGAGGTTAAGTCAACTCCTAATTAATTTAACGAGCTTCTCAATTTACCAATAGTTTCTAAATAAATATCTGACGAGACACAATTATTCTAAGAAAAATATCAAGGAGCTAATTATGTCATCAATTTCTTATTTTTCCAATTGATTTTTTGAGAAAAGTAGAATATTTGCTATTTGAATTGACTTTTCATTCAAAATAAATTCTAAAATATTTTCTTTAACTGATAATTATATAATCATGTATAATTAAACACTAAATATATTCATTTCACCTGAATTCAAAAGGTAGGGTCGAAATTTATTTCAAAGTAACTTAAAATAAATATTTTAATACTATTTAAAATTGAGAAATTCAAAAACTAATTTCGAATGTGGAGGGCAAAAATTAGGTGTCAACATTTATATATAATTTAAATATAATAAAATATTAATATACTATTTATGTAATTCTGATTTTTCGGCTTAACTGAATTATTTTTTTTAAAGACAAAAACCGGACTGATTAACCAAATTCCTAAAATTTGAAATCAAAACCTACTGGAAAATTGAAACCAAAATTTAATTTCGGTTTGGTTTTTCGATTTTTTCGGTTTGAACCAAAATAGCCCATCCATAATAAAAAACTCTACGCAGATAATTTCATCTTTTTCAGTTAAAATGTTTACTTTTTCTTTGCAGGATATCCAAGAAACCCTTCTCCCTCCATCTGTTCATATCTATCCCAAGACGATTAAAGGGTTGCGACAACAAGACGACAATAATGGAGTGATTAAAGCAAATGAAATTAATAGTCAATCTCCATTTGCTATAGGTGTTGCCCAAGTTGACCAGACAAGGAATAATTCTATTAAGAATTCTGCTGACTTAACCTCAGCGGCAAAATATGGTCCTAGGTCATCATCCCCTTATCCAAATGTAAGATTTCTCTCTCTCTCTCTCTCTCTCTCTCAGACACACACACATACACACATATACTATTATCCCACCTTGATATACATCCATGACCATGAGTAAGTGTCTGAGATTGCAAAGCTGTTATAAGACTATCTTTATTCTTTATGACACCTCAGAAGTAGTGGTAAGGTATAGAAAAGTTGAGCATACCAGAAGGTTTGAACGTAAGTGCTTATTTTATTATTCTGCTGGTTACATCTCTTTTTATACAAATTTTGTACATGTTGAAGATAACTTTAAGGTCTTATCTAATGCCTATTTTACAGAAAAGATAATATTTTTGTTACAGAAAAAGCTACAACAATTCAAATTCAAAATAAACTCTAATAGCCCCCTGCAAGAACATGTTCATGATCAAACCATGAGCTTGGATCGAAGATTGAGGAACCGATTCATGCCAACTGCTTTAGTAAATATATCTGCAAGTTGATTTTGAGATGAAACATAGAGAACCACTAACGATTGATCTTCAACCATCTCCCATACAAAATGATAATCAAGACGAATATGCTTTGACCGTTGATGGATGACAGGATTTCGAGATAAAAACTATGCACTAAGATTATCCCAAAGGACAATAGGGGGTGCAGTGAGAGGAGCACGTAGCTCACTAAGCAGTTGCTGAACCTAAATTAATTCAGTAGTTGCAAAAGCTAAAGCACGATACTCAGCTTCAGTGCTTGAGCGGGCTACAACCTTCTGTTTGCGAGAATACCAACTGATCAGGTTACCTCCATAAAATAATGCAAAACCATATTGGGAGCGACTATCATCAATGTCAGAGATCCAACCTGCATCCAAAAAGGCTACAAGGCTAGAATCAAATATAGGACATAGTAAGAGGCCATCATGGATGGACTCTTTTAGATATCGAAGTATGTGTTTGACAGCTGACCAATGAGCAGTGGTGGGTGCTTCCATAAATTGGAATACTCGATTGACTGCATAGGATATTTCTGGATTAGTGATAGTAACATATTGAAGTACACCAACAACACTATGGTATAAATAAGCATCAGGCAGGGGATCACCAGAAAGAGTAAGTCTTAATCTAGGTTCAGCTGGACTAAAGATAGGCTCTGCATCAACCATGTTAGTTCGACGAAGTGAGTTACGAATGTACCTGCCTTGAGATAAAATAATCCCATTTGATGTTGGAGATACTTCAATACCAAGAAAATAATTTAAGGAACCAAGATCTTTGAGAGAAAACTGTTGATCAAGAGAACGACTGAATATAGTGTTGATATCACTATCGCTGCCAGTTAAAATAAGGTCATCCACATAGACAATAACATATGTTGTGTGCTTAGAAGTTTGCTGCAAAAAAAAAAAGAGTCAAATAAATAAGAGTGAAAGCCACTATCGAGGAGAAAAACCTTTAACTTATTGAACCAAGAACGTGGCGCTTGTTTGAGGCCATATAAGGCCTTGTTCAATTTGCATACAAAATGTGGCCGATGAGGATCAACAAATCCTTTTGGTTTCTCCATAAACACTTGTTCGGAGAGATCACCATTTAAGAACGCATTGTTAATGTCAAGTTATCGAATGGGCCACTTATTTGTCACAACTAAAGAGAGAACAAGCCGAATGGTTGTAGGCTTAGCAACAGGACTGAAAGTATCAAAGTAATCAACACCCTCCTCTTGGTGAAAACCTTTCATTATAAAATGAGCTTTATGACATTCAATTGATCTATCAACTTTTCTGTTAACCCTGTAGACCCATTTACAATCAACAATGTTAGAATTAGGCGGTGGTGGAACCAATGTCCAAGTCTTATTTCACATAAGGGCTAAAAATTTTATCTGCATAGCATGATGCTATTCAGGATATTTGGATGCTTGATGATATGTTGTAGGTTCTGGAATATGCGAAGGATCAGGAGGAAGAGAATGTCGAGATGTTATAAGATTTTTTGATTTTAAGGAATTAGTTTTACTTCGAGCAACCATGTGATGACTAGAGGTATTGGAGGGGCAAAAATAGGAAGGGGTTGAGGTCGGGTAAGATGAACCAGATGGTGGTAGGTGTTCAGGTGGGTGAATGGTTGATGTATTCTCTGTTTGTGGATATTCTTGAGGGGATACAGTAGAGGGTGTAGAGGGTATGCGTGTATGATTAGTATGTTTAGATGAGGGGATAGGTGATGCAACTGGAGGACTTGATGATGACCTTGATGTGAGAGAATGTAAATGCAATGGATGTTAAGAAGCTTGATTGAGTAAAGAGAAAGAAGAGTTGCTAAAATAGGATGAGGATGATGATGATGTTGTGATCGGCAGCATGGAGGAATACGGAAAAGTATTTTCATCAAACACAACATGACGAGTAATATAAGTTCGAGAAGATACGACATGGTAACAAAGGTAACCTTTGTGACGAGAACTATATCTTACAAAGACATAAGGAAGAGACCAAAAATCAACTTTGTGATGATTGTAAGGTCGAAGAAAAGGATAACAAAGGCAACCGAAAGTTTTGAGAAAACCATAATCGGGAGAATTTTTGTACAGTAATTGATATGGCAATTTAAAGGACAAAGAAGAGGATATTGTAATATTAGATAAGTATGTAGCAGTGAGAAATGCATTCTCCCAAAATTGAAATGGAAGAGAAGCATGGGAAAGAAGAGCGAGTCCTTTTTCAATTATAATACGATTTCGACGTTCCGATGCACCATTTTGTTGAGGTGTATAAGGACAAGAAATACTATGATGAATGCCTTAATTATGTAAAAATGATGATACATTTCGGTAATCGCCTCCCCAGTCAGTTTGAACTAATTTTATTTATCCCAAACTGGGTTTCAACGGCTGACTTAAATTGAGTGAAAAATTAAAAAACTTGCGATTTATGTGACATAAAATATATCCAAATAAATTTGGTGCAATCATCAATGAATAAAACAAAGTAGGAGGATCCATTAATAGAAGGAACTGGGGAAGGTCCCCAAACATCAGAATAAACTAATTGAAAAGGACTACTGCTAGAAACATGAGAATGGGAAAAGGGTAGGCGTCGACTCTTGCCTAGTTGACAAGGTTCGCAAACATTAGGAAAATCAAAGCTAGAAATAGGTAGCCTAAAATTAGACACAAAACGACGAAGAAGATATTCATTTGGATGAGATAGTCGACGATGCCAACCAATAAGAGAGATGCATTCACCAAGAAATACGGAAGGCGGGGAAGACTGAGAATGAGACGATGATAGTTGAAGATGGTACAGGTCATCATCAAGTGTTCCTTGTAGCAGTTTCCTGCCCTGCAAATCCTTCACATAGCAATCATAAGGATGAAATTCCACATAGACATTATTATCATGAGTTAGTTTAGAAACACTAAGTAAATTCTTGGAAATTTTAGGGACATGGAAAATATTTTTAAGATGAATGGTTATGTACGTGCAGACAAAATTGATGAGCCAACGTGCAAAATAGAAAGTTTTATACCATTACCAACCGCTAAACCATCATTGCCGGTGTAAGGCTATAATAAGAGGTTAGCCATATCTGAAGTCACATGATATGTAGCACCCGAATCAAAATACCAAGCAGGATCAACAATAGCCAAAGGAGAAGCAAAATATGCTTATTTGGGAGTTAACCGTGATGACGATGGCCTTATTGGTGGATAATCTTTTTCATTGGAGCGATGGTAGTAATTACGAGCTTTATGATTAGTTTTACCACACATTTGACATGGCACACGATGCTTGGACTGACGATTATTGGACCAAGAGAATGCAAAATGGGAATATTGTTGAGGTACCATAGATTGAGCATAATTATGAGAATTGTAGGCAGCAAAATTAGAGAGTGGGGGTGGTCCAAGAATAGATGACTGGTTGGTATTATGAACGGGTGGAAAGGGAGGAGGATAAGCTGAATTTTGAGTTAAGAGGGCATGAGAAGTAGTAGAGCCAAATTGAGTATTAATGGCGATCAAACGAATTTCTTCAGCTAAGCGTTCTTCTTTCTGAAGGAGGAGTCCAAACAGTTCTTCGGGATTCATAGGACCAGAACGCATATTAAGTGCAGCCTTGAAAATTCTAAATGAAGAATCCAGACCATTAAGAACAAATGAGATAAATTCATCATCTTGTACAATGTATAAGTTTTCTGCTAAAGAGTCGGCGATTGTGCATTTCTTCTCAAAGTATTCTATGATGGAAAGATTGCCTTTAGGAAGGTTTTGAAGTTGAAGTTTTAATTGCATAACTCGAGCACGTGTCTGCGATTGAAACATACGCTCGATTTTAGTCCAAGAATTATTAGAAGAGGTAGCTCGAGTTAAGTGACCAAGAAGAGGATCATAAATTATTTGACGAAGCCAAACAAGAATAAGAAGATCGCTGCGTCGCTATTCATCATACTCAGGGTTGAAGTAACCACTGGTTGTGCATGGCTGGTAGTGGACGCTATAGTAGAGGGGCGACAGTAATGGTTTTTGGAGGAGGATTGGAACCAATAACAAAGGAGTCAAAAGAAAAGGCTCTGAGTATGTCCAAGGTATTTTCTTGACAATAGTTGTTTCTATCAAGTTTAAGAGAGAGGTTTGGCAATTGAATAATGGTGGAAGAATAGAGTCTTTTGCAAGTGATAACCTGGAGTTTTGAGGATTGGCCATAGGATCGATGGGAAAATTTGATACCATAGAGAAAAGTTGAGCACACCAGAAGGTTTGAACGTAAGTGTTTGTTTTATTATTCTGCTGGTTATATCTCTTTTTATACAAATTTTGTACATGTTGAAGATAAATATAAGAGTCTTATCTAATACCTATTTTACAAGAAAGATAATCTTTTTGTTACAGAAAAACTACAACAATTCAAATTCAAAATAAACTCTAATACAAGGGTGCTTGGGATGATTCTTGAATACATGTACCACTTTTGCTTTTAGTATCCACGTTAGCTGTCTCATAGACAATGCGATGGATTCATTTTATGCTTTAGTTTATGGTTATATTTGTGGGAGTCTTGTACACATCCCAATTGATCTAAACTCTCTCAAAGCATCCCAAGTAGGCAGTAGTTTGACAAAGCCAAACTCATCAAAGTGGATGTTTATTTCTTATGTCTCTTTTCCTTTTCTGTTTTGGTACTATCAGTCAGTTTAGGCCATGTACTAATGCTTAGAATGGTTCCGCAAAGCTTTTTTTTTTATCTCCTCTTTCCACAAAACCATCAAAATGCTTTTTGTGAGGAACAACTTTTAGCTCGCGATATTGACTCTATTTGCTTATATATGTTGCAGTACGCAAATTTGAAGCCCTCATCGTCCCCTACTCTTTCAAAGACTTAAAATTGACGGCAGTTACATGTTGTTCCTTTGATTCATCATATCTCATAGATCATGTGAATGGTGAAATCTTTGCCATGTCTGAACTGTAGCTTGACATCAATATGTTTCTGAAGAGAGTATGGCAGACTCACTGAAAGACCAAATCAAATAATGGTTGCTCTAATTTTTCCTCAATCACTAAGGAATATAGAATAAATTCAATAGTCCAGTTTTGGGAATTGCTAGACTAGTCAATTTTATTTCTTGTACGAGTTATGATCTTGACAATATATTGGATAAGAAATTTTAATTAGCTCCTTCCTAGAAAAATCTATTGCCAAATTGCTGCCTATTAGTCTCTCAAATGTCTGTTTCTTTCCTCTCCCCATACACTCCCCCCCCGCCAGGGATTGTAGATGATTTATTGACCATCTACTCTTAACACTGATAGAAGATGGTGTTCCTGAACAAATGACTTGAAGGTTTTCATAGATCTGTAAAGGCATTTGGAATTGCCGATTTTCCTGGTGCGGCGTTGTCTATTGCACTGGATTTGGAATGAGTTTTTCCAAGTTCAAGTAAAGATGACGAACAGAAAATATAAATAGCTTCCCAACTTTGTTGAGTGATTTGATATAACAAGAAGGTAAACATGCAATGAATGTGCTTTATCTCATCCAAATGCTTGAGGATTTATGCATGTTCTTGGTGGGTACACTTATACATTACTCAGATAACTAGAACAAACCATTGTGATAACAACATCGAGGTACCAAGGTATGTGTTATTCATCTCTTTTTTATTTTGAACTATAAATTTGTCATGATTTTCCTTTGAAGGTTCAAAATGACGGCAAAGAAAGACATCATTATGACTTCCATTCTTTCATGTTATCTACAATTCCCTTTTCAAGGTTTTGGTGTTTAATTTTCATGCATAACGCAGTGGTATGTTTGAATTCATTTTATGCCAAAAAATATTGAATAAAGAGTTTCTTGCTTTTTAATAAAATTATTTCTTAATCACTACATTTATAAGATCGGAGCACTAACCATCTGTATTATGATGATAAAATCATGCTTTAATACTTGATTGCTACGTCACTGGTGATTGAAAACAAGGTAGCAGCTTTATAACTTTACCAATGAGAGACTAGATTGTAAGATTTTATTGCTGAAGTAAAGTAGAAAATCTTGGCTAGACAACTCTAGATGAGCTCGCTACTTTCTATTTCATGTATGCTTGTACAATTTATGTAGGTAGAACCTGTGCATACATGAGATTATATTTTGGACCCTCCTATTCACTCCTTTGTCAACTAAATTCTTAAACACATCAGAACACTATTTCAAACACTTCATACATTTTTGGAGTGTGAGAGCTTCTAAAAAGGTGATAACGGTCACTTGAGGCCTTTAAATAGGCCATCTTCTCAATTTATTCTAACACCATTGTCATACAAATTTTTATCTCTTTCTTTGCCTCTAACTCGATCTTCTCTCCCTAAATATCTTTCCTATATATATTTTTTGTTCTGCGATTATACTACTTCTACTCATTCATATCTAGTTGATTTTTTTCTTCAATTCTTTGGTGGGTTCAATTGTATTATTCTTCACAGTTTATTTTTGCTATTGTGGACTTTATGCCAAACTTAATATGTCAAAGACGCCAACTATTCCTGAGAGAATGTTTTAAGGTTGTTAAAAATATGTCACTGATAATGGATGTGGATTCTTTCGATGGCCTGATGCAGCTGAATCAACATGCCAAGAACAAATACTACATGAAGAATCCATCAACAAATATTGAGCATGGAATATAAGGAAAACATAAAAGACTTAGAAGGCAGGGGAGATAAGGAAAACATAGAACACCTAGAAAGAAAAGAAGACAGGGGTGATAAACATTAATATTGATATCACTTTTATTGTGATTTGGTTTCTATCTGGTGTATTTAACATGCCCTAATGATTTTTATTTCATCATTTGTATTTAGTTGCAATGTACAATGACAATGAATGTAATGACATGATAATTACAAGTTTGAAAAACACAAGTCTTCAAATTAGGTCTTAGAATTACTATTATCAAACCACAAATTCATGAACAAAAATAATTGTTTGTCATAGCAAATTAACAATAGTTGGAAATCAATCTAGAATAAAAAATATTTTTTTAAAAGTCAAGAAAACAACCAACAATTAAGCTACACGAAAGAGAAATCTAACGTGTGCCCTAAGTGCTTGGTGTGGCCTGGGTAGTTGGTGTGGCATGAGTGCTTCTAGAAGAGTTTGCTCTTTTTTAACTCTCTTCTTTTATCTACCTTTGGGTAACTGTAGCTCTACCTTTCCACCTTAGTCCATTGGGTTTGTAATCAAGATCAATTTTGGACTGAAGTCTTTCATGTAAGAGTATGTAACACTCTATTAGTAGTTCTAGACTGAGAAAATAATAATTTTTTTTGGTTAAATATGTACCAATATCTACTAAATATCCTTAAATGATAAGCTACTAACCTTTTTTTATCACAGTACCACCTGATCCAAATAGCATACCAAAATCAACTATTTTGAACTTCTATTTTCTTGGCCTGTTATATTAAGGATTTGTACAACCTCTCAAAACTAAGATACTCTTACTCTTTGGTCCACCAACACCCGTAGTTGAGTGTTGAGTACCTAATTGACTAATTAGTTGAGTGGCATTCCCAAATTTTGCAGACGCAGTTGCAACACTTCCCCCATATGTTGAGGCATATACTAAGGTAATTGCAGACCTTGAGGTAGTTGTAGGCCTTACACTAGATGATGTAGTATTTCTAGGAATTTCACCAGCACTGAAGTAGAGGGAGGCCTTGTTTCACTTGGACTTGTAGTTATTTTGGTTTAGTAGAAATTGTGATACTTGTAAAAAGCTTTTAAAGGAGTGCAAGCTAATGTAGCAGATGCTCGAGCAGTTTTACTACTTCCAGCAGTGAAACCATTTTTCTATAAACGAGTATTAAAGTCAAAGCCAACTTAAAAGAGTAAAATTCATTAATATAAAGTTAAAACACAACTTACTAGGTTGGACACCCTTTCTTGTTATGTCCAAAAGTCTTTCACATAGAACACTTCAAATGTCTCTCCTTCTTTGTAGCCTTTCCAAACTTCTTCTTAGTAGGCTCATCACTGTATTTTTTTTTTATTTTTAGTAAATTATCTTGGAATGACAGTAATTTCAGGCCGCTTAATGGGTGGTCTTTTGATTTTTGTACATATCTTGATGTTTGGTTTAGGTTGAATAAGTTTATTATAGGCTTTCAATTATGTTTCCTTATTGAACCAGTGATCAACAAATGACTCAACATCCAACATGTTGTAATGCATTGCAATAATCCTATGTGCACAAGGAATTCTCTTAGTTGCCATGACCGACAACTACACAACTTTTTTTAGAGATTAACAATATATTTATATGGTGGATCATGAATCTCAAAGCCAATACCACCGTTAAACTTCGCCTAACATATGGCTGCATGTTCAATATTCTCTATTAAGAAATTCCATAGCCATAAGTGATACATCAGTGATCTATCTTTCAGAAAACTCTCTCATTTGATTCATACTCTCTGTGACTTTGACTCTTATTTTCTCTAGCATAGCGATGATTGATTTAAACCTAGCATCCCAAATCCAACTATTAAATATCTCACATATATCATTCTTAACTACACCACACTTGCTATTTCTTTGGAGATATCCTTGCACCATGCCTATTTTGTACTTTAAAAAATCTTCTACAGTGCCTTCTCCTAACATACTCAATTCATTAAGTTTTTCTTGTAAATAGAATTCAAATAATGCCCTAGCAACCCATCAAACTTCTTTTCTTCTTTTTTCATCCCTTCGTTTCTTCTTCCAGTTGTTCCATATATGTCTAGCATACCATCTATGTTTATCCTTTGACATTATTTTGGCAAGTGCTAGATAAAGATCCTATTAAACAAAAATCATTTGAAAGTGTTAAATGACAATTGCTACAACAAACCTTTTGCATATCAGACATCATTGTCATTCCTTTAACTTTAGTTAGTGTTAGTTCCAAATTATGTTTGATGCTATCATGACCTAAATGGTCATGATTGGCACCCACCTAACCTATGATGGCGGAACAATGCTAAACTCATCCCTCACTAACTCAAGTATCACTTTCACATTCATCATAATTAAATCTAATATCAAATACATTCCCAAAGGCCTTTATTAAATTAAGTAAAATGTCAAATAAAAATATACATCCATAAGATAATAAAGTGTAAAAATCTCTATTTATTATATCTCCGGGACTTGAAGTCACCGTACTAGAACATTTGTGAGAAATTAAGTCTTAAAACTAAATAATTATGTAGAATAAGGAAATAAATAAAAAATGTTTGTCTCAAAACATGAATACTGATAAGAAGGTCCAAAGGCTTCCCATTCATGGTGCTCACCCTTGAAACTAAGTTTGAAACTGCTAGCTAATGTCAAGGTCTTGTATCGAACGTCGAAACATGCTATAAACTCAACAAAAAGAAAGTATAAGTAGCATCAGTACTTTAATAAGTACTGGTAGGCATCAATGGTCAACTCAACTTAACACCATACAAATAGGTAAATCAAATAGATGCAACAATGATCACATAACCTATAATCGAAGACAAATACATAAATTATGGAACTTCACTTAAGAGAAAATACAAACTCATACTCGTACATATTTTTACTTAGTTAAATTTGGCAATAAGTTGCATCACAACATAAGATTATGACTGAATATTCAACTGAATGAATGTATGTATACAAGATGTGCATATCTTCTCTTTCTCTTCTCAATCTCATCAACATCATCAACAATCTCAATATCATCATGATTTCTATAATATCCTCATCAACATTTTAACAGCATCAATGGATATGAATATGTAATGCAGTCAATAATCATAAGTAGTGCTCTAAAAGGATCATAAACATTTAATTCACGTATAAGCACAGAGTCAAGCAAGTCTAATTGCTATAATAAACCACAACCTACCTCGGTCCCTTGCTTAAAATCACCTCCAGGACATAAACTTGCTTTTTTCTTCCCTTTCAACTTGTTTTTAATCTAAAATAACAAGATTACACACTTATTTTAATCCTTCCATACCTCTTAACCATTAGGGATTCAAAACTAACAACTTTTACCATGAATTTCTCTTAATTCCTTATTTTATGGTTTTCCTACCTTCATCTTCATGAACTCTACTTCATTTAGTATGAACAACTAAGATTTTACTTTCAGTAGTGCTTTCTAACATCCTAGAATCGTTATTTATTGATTTTAAACTCATTCCTACGATTTTACACCAATTTAATGAATTAAGGTTAAACCCTAAATTCCACTATGAGTAATTTTCTAATGATTTTCATTTACTATAAGTAATTTCAAGTTTAGGATATAATAAACTTACTTCAAAAGATGGAAACTTCTAAATTCTGTGGAAAATCACTGACCCCAGTGCTCTCTTTTGTTTTCCATAAGTGGGAAATGAAAAATATTTTTAAAATTTTAAAATTATCAAAGTACTATGCATTACCTCTGTAGTGGTTATAATACTAACGTAACGGTTCATGACTTAACATTAGATACCGCAGCGACGATAACTTTTTTTGCTGTGACAATTCCCTTTTTTACTTCAGCAATCACGAGGCAGAATCTGGGGGCCTCTCTTCAGTTATGCCTACTCCACAACATAATCTTCAAAATATGACACTAACCCCTTCATGGTATACTCTATAACAGATGTTTTACAACTCCATTTTAGATGTAAAAAATTTCTATTACTTTCTAAATTTGTTATCTTCCTAAAAATCAATTCACACTTCACCACAAATACTCACATTAGTGCTAAATTTCTTTATACTAGATGATGTGCTATAGAAATATAGCACTTTTGATGCTTAAAACTATAAATATATGCAAGTTTCTTAGGTTTTTTTGTTAGATATGTGTACTTTGGGTATGTTTTACAGGAAACTAGATTTTGGATGCTAAGTTCATGAAAAAAAATAAAAAATTGAGTTTTTCGATACTTCCTTGAAATTTTGTGTATTCGTGACACTTTTTTGATGTACGTGACCAAAACATATGATGAAAGTTGAAGATTTGAAGCTTGGTTGCAAGTATTGAAATACTTGACACTTACCTATGTCTATATGTGGATAAAATATAGCATATGTGGTCTGTATAAGACTAACGTATGTACTGAAATTGAATATCCAGAGAGTGAAAGAGCTGAAAAAGAGCTTTTGGCACTTACCTATGTCAACATGTAGACCACATGTGGGTAAGGTAAGTGCTAGAAGTCCAAAATTCCAAGAGCAGAAGCTGCATGAATTTTTTCTAAATCTTATAGGTGTCTATATGCGCCAAGCCTCAGGTTGCATGTGGCACATGCGCCCAAGGCCAGACCGCATGTGGATATAGATAAGTGGATATCGACCCCTTTTATTTTATTTTTTTTCGTTTGGGCTTTGATTTTATGGTTTTCTCATGTACTATAAATACCCCTTATGTGTTTTTAGTATAAGTAACACACTCTTGATGCTTACAAATATATTTTGATAGTGAGATTCAATTTTGGTCTTGGAATTCTCTTGTATTGATTTTGGTAGATTAATTTAATTAAAGTTTTAGGTTTTCTAGTTGTGATTATTATGATTCATCTTTTGCTTTCAATCATGAATGTTTTTGATTCTTTCACAATCATGAGCCACTAATAACCCTTAGCTAGGATTGTGGAAACCTTGGTAGATTGATGAAGTAGGGAAAGTGCTATTGTTGTTCTAAACCGATACCCATCATGCATTGTATTGTCTTTACTTTAACAGATATCTTAGCGGTTGCAAACATTAAGATCCCATCTAGATTATTGTACTTACTCTAAAAGAGGAGTAGTGACTAGGAAGAGATAACTACAATAATAATTTAATGTTTAGTTGTCGATCCACGCTCCTAGGTATTATCTAAGTAAGATAGTTAGCTGTCATCTAATAACTAAAGACTCAAAAGTTAACAATTAACTAGAATCATGATAAGAGTTAGTAAGACGACATCTTGAGACTCAAAAGGTAAAGGGTGAAATCCATCAGCTCATCCAAAAGACTATTGATGGTACATAACTTATCAGATTCTCCATGCAAGGTGTCAGGTTGATTCAATAAAGTAGGATAAGTCTACGAGGTTGAGAAGCCAGGGGAAACACAATCCTAGTGTTTACCTACAATTGATTATAGCCAAAGTTGGTATCAACTACTTGCTCGATATTGCTACTCAAATACGCCCATTTATTTTTCTAATTTTTTTCGTTGATTAAAATAGCTGAGAGCCATGATTCCACGTGTTCCCTTGGAATTCGACCCCAATCCTTGTTGGGTTACAATATTTGACAACAACCACATAATATTTAGAGTGAAGGTATAGCTTAGGCATTATCAAAATTTTGGCACCATTTCTAGGGAATATGATGTTGATTTGTCAATTGAGGTTGCTGCAATTTATGGGTTTTCTTTTTTGTTCTTAGTTAGGTATATGCCTAACATACAAAGTAGAGACAATTCCTTACTCCCATTAAATCCGAATCCAGAGAAGATTCTACAAACACCTAGTGAGATGATGAAATTGAAAGGAGATGTTATTCCTGAAGGGTTTCATGATGATGTGCCTCCCCCTTCTATTGAACAAGTTTAGCACATTGTTGATCAGAAGATAGGGGGTGATCTTAGCACAAGTTGCCAATGAGAGGGAAGGAAATAGAAGAAGATTAGTGATCTTAGGCGTATTTATATGTTTGAGAAACAATATTCATCCATAATAGTCCTAGTTTTATGAGCTAAAATGTGTGTTTTTATTGTGTTTAGTGTACAATTGCATGATATGAGCTAATGGACATGATTAGTGATGCAGGATGAATTATTGATGCGCTTCTTTCCTAAATTAGATGCACAATAGGAAGAAGATGATAATTGACACCGTGAGTTGATTAATTAGAGTATTGCAGACACTGGAAAGAGTCAAAAAACTTATTCAGAGAGTTGGATTTGGCAACGGAGCAATGAGCTAAAAGGAATGGAATTTTTTCCTTAGAAAAAGCTGTGAAGACAAATTCCAGTGGGAGCAAGCAATTTGCGTGCGTCGCATGCTCCACTTCAGGGGTTCCAGGACTTAACGTAATTTTTGAAGACAAATTCCAGTGGGAGCATGCGATTAGCGTGCGTCACATGCTCTAGTTCAAGGGTGCTGTGCCTTAGACGATTTTTTCAAAGACAAATTCTAGTGAGAGCATGTGATTAGCGTGCGTTGCATGGTCCACTTCAAGGGTTCATTGCCTTAGAATAATTTAAAGAGCCAATTTCCAGTGTGAGCATGTGTTTAGTCTATTGCTATAGTTTACATCATACGGCGCACACTCTATTCCCCCGAGATGAAGCATACGACGCATGCTAGAGTTCACCCTAAGGAAAATTTTTTCCCAGTATAAAAGAAAAATAGGAGGAAAGTTTCAAGCACTTTTGCAAGCATAGCAGCGGCGGTAAAGCATAAAATTCTCTCTTTTAGGTTTCTTAGACATTCTTTTAAAATTCTTTACTTCAAGATTTCATCTTGGTATGATTAATTATTTATTTTTGATGTTAAATTCAAACATGAGTGGATAAACACCCTTGTTCTGGGGTTGAGGCCAAGAACATGATTACTCTTTGATATTATTTATTGTAGTTTCTTTTTGGATTATCATCTGGGTTGTTCTTAATTTCTTGAGCTTATTATTTTGATGAGTGGCCACCATTAGAATACATCTATATTTCTATAAGAATTCAGGAGGAGAATCATAGGATAAATTGAAGAAATTAAGGAGCAAGGTTCTTTTCCTTTTATTAATTAAGGGGTTTGAATTAGCATCTAGGATAAGGATTTACCTAGAAGCCTTGCTTGGTTTATTGCAAGAAGACAACTTTTTGAATCTAGAAAAATTGTTGCATCTCTGTGGGAGTTGTAGTTGCAATATTCAATAGATAAAAGATTTGAGGTCGGGAGACCAAGATCATAGCTTAAACCTTGCGAATCAACAACCCAATAACCAATAAGACTACGATAAGAATAGAGATTTGTATGATTGTTCGAAATGCCTTGACCCTGAAATGCTCATCATTGCTATTTACAACCATGCTTGCTTTGCGATTGTCACAAATTGCTATTTATTATTTAATAATTTATATTTTTATTCTTGAATTCCAAATTATCTTGATACTTTGCAACACTTAATACTTCGTTGTCTAAAACTAAAAGTTGGTTAAACTTCTAGTTGTTTAGTCCTCGTGGGAACGATATCCGACTGTCTAATTCACTATATTACTTGTACGATCACGTGCACTTGCGTATGCATTTGAGACATACCAAGTTTTTGGCGTCGTTTCCAGGGACTAGTATATTAGTAAATTGCTAAACTTTTAGTTTTTTTTTTATAGTAAGTTTAAGTGTTAATGATTTGATCTTAGCGGCTGAATTTTTGCAGGATTAGCTGTTTACAGGACTGGCGAGAGATAAAGAGTGGGTGGAGCCTTTTACAGAATCAAAACTGATAATTCAATAAAGGCAAAGAGCTCAGTATCCCAATCAACAGGTTCAAATGGCTCATCTAGTTTATCTAACTGACCCTATTGATCCAAATGTCGAAAATGTTCTAGCTCCAGTTATCCCAGCTATTCCTGGTCAACCAACTGCTAGACCTATTCGTGAGGTGGCAATCCCACTAACGAACCATATGACAAATAGTATTCGTAAGCTTGAACTAGGGGGTCAATTTGAATTGAAGCAGAATATGGTAAAATTATTGAATTTAGCGGGGAAATTCCATGGCCTTTCACGTGAAGACCCGCAGCAGCATATACAGACCTTCCTGGAATTAAGCGATACTTACATTTTGAAAGGGGTAAATTCTGATTATGTCAGATTGACACTCTTCCTTTTCTCTCAAATCAGGGAAGCAAAGAGGTGGTTACATACCGAACCACCACTCTCCATTACTTTATGGAAAGGTCTAGCTTGGAAGTTCCTTATTCAATTTTTTCCATCAGGGAAGACTGCATGTTTGAGAAGCGAGATCTTGAGTTTTAGATAGAAAGAAGGAGAGAATCTCTACCAAACTTGGGAGAGATTTAAGGGTACGCTTAGAAATTATCCTCACCATCATCAGTCTAATGATGTTCTTGTTCATACTTTCATTGAGGGATTAGAGCCAAACACTAAGATTCTCTTGGATTCAGTAGCAGGTGGACAGGCCCTTGAAAAGACTTATGAAGAACTGCACACACTGTTAAATCAGATTTCTCAAGGAAATCTTGACTAGCATGCTGACTCGAGGAGTGCTCCTAAGAAGGTTGCTGGGGTATTGGAGGTAGAACAGTTTACTATATTACAGGCATAACATGCAGCAATGCAAAATCACATGATTACTCAGCTAAATAACATAAAGTTGGGGGTTCCACAAGCAACAGCTACAGCTAATGCAGTCAACAGGCAAATTCTTAGTGTGAGGTTTGTGGAAGTAGTAAGCACACCGCAGATGCATGTACTGCTAATCCAGATTCTGTTAACTATGTGGGGAATGCGAATTATCAGGGATAGCAGAATTTTGGTAACACGTATTATTCCAACTGGAGAAACCATCCTAATTTCTCATGGGGTGGAAATTAGGCACAGAATACTAATTAGTATAAGGGGTCAGTACAATAAAATCAATAGCTGGTTTAGAATAATCAGGCTACTGTTAAAGCTAGTAATATGGAGGAGATGATAAAAAAGCTTTTAGCTCAACAAGCATAGTTTGCAGCAGAAGTAAAGACTCAACAAGCGTAGTTTTCAGCAGAATTGAAAAGTCAATAGTTGCTTACGAGAAATCTAGAGTTTTAACTCAGTTAGATTGTAGGAGCACAAAATACAGGGCCTCAAGAAGGCCTACCTAGTGATATCGAGGCAAATCCAAAGCAGGTGAATATGGTTACAACAAGAAGTGGGTTATAGTTAGAGGAGACAGTTCATGAGCAGGTTAGTACCACAGTTGATGATGATGATCCTAAGGTCAATAAAAAGAAAAGAGTAGAAAAAAAAGCTGCAAATGATCTAACTCATAAGGAAAAAAGGACTCTACCCCTACCATTCCTTTAAAGGGCAAGGAAGCATCAGGAGAAAGTAGGTTACAAGAAGTTCTTGGATCTTCTAAAGTAGGTTCAAGTAAATCTTCCTCTTGTTGATATTCTACAGAGTGTCCCAAAATATGCAAAATACCTAAAGGATATAGTGGCTAACAAGAACTGATTGACCGAATATGCTATAGTTGCACTTACTGAGGAGTGAACATCCAAGATTTAAAACAAACTACCCACAAAGCTAAAGGATCTAGGTAGTTTTACTTTGCAGATCACTATAGTGAAGACCATCAGTGCTCGTGGATTGTGTGACTTGAGGGATAGCATAAATCTTATGCCCACATATTGGTACTATAAGATGGGTTTTGGGAGTTCCAAACCCACTACTATTGTTTTGCAGTTGGCAGATAGGACTCTTTCTAGGCATGATGGTATTATTGAAGATGTCTTGGTGCAAGTGGGATCCTTAATCTTTTTGGTGGACTTTGTAATTCTTGACTTTGAAGCTGATCCTATTATTCCATTTATTTTGGGATGGCTTTTCCTAGCAACAGGGCAGTTATTAATTAATGTAGTAGCAGGGAAGATAATAATGATAGCACACGATAAAGTAGAGGTTTTTAATATGTATAAAGTGCTAAAATTGCCAGCCATATATGAGAAGTTGTCTGCTATATTCATTATAGATCCTGAGTCTGATCAGAGGTTATTATTGTCTGATGATCTATTAGAGTGAGCTTTGGTGGGTCGTAATCTTTATGGAGATGTGTAAGCATTGGTATTAGTTCAATTCATGAATTCGGTGGTCATTGAAACATGGAAATTGCCTTTTGAGCAATTGAATAGGCTAATTGGTCCATCCCCCAAAGCTTTAATTGATGAAGCTCCAAAATTGGAGCTTAAGGTTCTTCCTCCTCACTAGAAATATGTTTACCTTGGTGACAATGATACCTTGCCTACTATTTTGTCTATAGGATTATCTAATATGCAGGTAAATGAACTAATGACAGTCCGGAAAAGGAGGAAGAAGGCGATCGGGTGAAGATGTCTGATATTACTAGTATAAATCCAGCTTTTTCATCCACAAGATACACATGAAAGAAGGTTTCAAACCAAGGGTACAGTAACAACGTAGGTTGAATCTAGTGATGAATGATGTGGTGCGGAAGAGGTAATCAAGTGTCTCGATAATGGAATTGTTTATCCAATTTTAGACAGCAAGTGGGTAAGATCAATACATTGTATCCCCAAAAAAGGTAGGATAACTGTGGTTACTAATGAATAAAATGAACTAATTCCCACTCGCATGGTGACTAGATGGAGAATCTGTGTTGACTATCAGATGCTAAATGAAGCCACAAGGAAAGACTACTATCCCATCCTTTTCATTAATCAAATGTTGGTAGGTTGGCAGGGTGGGAGTATTACTATTTTTTTGATGGTTACTCATATTATAACCAGATCAACATTGCTCCCAATGACCAAGAGAAGATAACTTTTTTACTTGCCCGTATGGTATATATGCATTCAGACGCATACCGTTTGGCCTCTGCAATGCACTTGCAATATTTCAGAGTTGTATGATGGCAATATTCTATGACATATTTGAAGAATTTATAGAGGTATTTATGGATGACTTCTCTGTTTACGATGATTCTTTTGATAAATGCTTGCAGAATCTAGATCGAGTTGTATCTCGATGTAAGGAGATAAATTTGGTGCTGAACTGGGAAAAGTGCCATTTTTTGTGAAGAAAGGAACAGTCCTTGGCCATAAAGTGTCATGTAGAGGACTTGAAGTAGATCGAGCCAAAATTAAAGTAATTGAAAAGCTTCTAGATCCAGTAACAGTGAAGGGAGTGCAAAGTTTCTTGGGGCATGCAGGTTTCTATAGGACTTTTTGAAGATTGCAAACCTGATGTGCAAATTGTTAAAAAAAGAGGCCAAGTTTGATTTTAGGGCAGATTGTTAAGAAACCTTTGAGAAATTAAAAAAGAAGCTGATAGAAGCTCCTATTTTGATTTCTCCAGATTGGGAGTTGCTATTTGAATTGATATGTAATGCTAGTGATGTGGCTATAGAGTTGGTTTGGGTCAAAGAAAAGACAAGGTATTTCGCTATATTTACTATGCTAGTAGAATCTTGAATGATGCTCAAATGAATTATATAGTCATTGAAAAGGAGATGTTAGCGGTGGTTTATGCATTTGATAAATTTAGAGTGTACCTGGTAGGCACAAAGGTTATTGTTCACATAGACCATGCGGCCATCAAGTTCTCTTCAATAAAAAAAATGCAAAGCCTCAATTGATCCAGTGGATTTTGCTACTGCAGGGGTTTGACTTAGAGGTTCGTGATGTAAAGGAGTAGAAAATTAAGTTACAGACCATTTGTCAAGGTTAGAGACTCATGATCATGTTGTTGATAACTTTCTCTACATTCGGGAAGAGTTTTCGGATGAAAAATTATTGTCTACAAAGGAGTGTGAAGTTCCTTGGTATGCGGACATTGTGAATTTATTGGCAAGTAACTTTTACCTTCCTGAAAGTACAATTCAACAAAGGAAGAAACTGCTTCATAATTCTCGTGCTTAGATATGGGATGAGCCATATCTTTTCAAGTAGGGTCTGGTTGGAATTATATGCAGATGTGTTTCGGAAGTTGAATTCACCCAAGTGCTACAAAAGTGTCATTCAACCCCTTATGGTGGCCATCATGGGGGTGAAAGAACAGTACAAAAAGTGTTGTAATCTGATTTCTTTTGGCCAATATTGTTTAGAGATGCCGTGGCTATCGTGAAGAGTTATGATTAATGCTCGAGTTTAGAAATAATTTCAAGGCGTCATCAGATGCCCCTAAATAATATTCTTGAGGTTGAAGTATTTGATGTTTGGGAATTGATTTTATGGGACCATTCCCACTGTCCAATGAAAACTTGTACATTCTAGTCACAGTTGTGTATCCAAATGGGGGAAGCTGCAACATGTCCCACTAATGATGCAAAAGTAGTCCTGAAGTTTGTGAAGAAGCAAATATTTTTCTTGGTTTGGCACTCTAAGAGATATAATTAGTGATGGAGGTACACACATTATTAACACTTGGTTTAAGAATCTTTTAGCTAAATATGGTGTTAGGCATAAGGTGGCCACAACGTATCATCCATAAATGAGTGGACAAGTTGAGGTCTCCAACCGGGAGATAAAACAAATACTGTAGAAAACTGTTAATGGGCAATGAAAGAATTGGGATGAAAAGCAAGATGATGCATTATGGGCATATAGGACAACTTATAAGATGCCTATAGGGACCTCACCATATAGTTTGGTCAACAAAAAAGCTCGCCATTTACTGTCGATCTGGAACATCAAACTAATTGGGCCATTAAAAAATTAAATTAGGAGATAAAGACCACGGGAGAGAAGAGATTATTGTAGCTTATTGAATTAGATTAATTTTGTCTCAATGCTTATGAGAACGCAAAATTATACAAAGAGAAAACCAAGAGATGACATGATAGGCAAATTCAGGACAGAGTGTTTGAACCCAGACAACTTGTTTTGCTATTCAATTCAAGGCTAAAGTTATTTTAGGGTAAATTATGGTCTAAGTGGTTTGGGCCTTTTGAGGTAGTACAAATGACGCCCCATGGAGCAGTTGAGCTGTAGAACAAAGAGAAGACTAAGAAATATTTGGTGAATGGATAATGTGTGAAGGATTATTGGGCTGATCATGGAGACCAGCACAACGTGTTCATCACTTTGGCTGATGAGTGAGACTGAGCTAAGTCATGCGATGATGTAAAATAAGACGCTACGTGGGAGGCAACCCACGAATGTAATTTAATAGGATAGTTTCTTTTTGTTTTTAATTTTTAGAAAAGAAAAAGAAAAGTGAAAACACAAAAAAAATGAGTTGTGCCACGACCAAAACTAACGCGCTGCATCGGAGGCAATCCACTTTTTCTTACATTAGTAGTTGTTTTTGGTTAAGCATGCAAAAATGAGAAACGTGAAATCAAGGAGATAAATAAAAGGTAAGTGAAACACTATCAGGAAAGAATTTAGGTAAGTAACATACTTCCTAAATAAAAGGTGAAAGAGTGAACATGAAAAAGGGGATGCAATATTGCCCACACAGTGTATACATTTAATTTGTGCATGAGATAATGCTAAATCCAGTAGCATCGTATGAATATCATGCGTCGCACACATTGTTTTGGGGCACTACATCGTGCATTGCACGCACTATTTCTGTGAACTACATAGTGCATCGCACGCTCGCTCCATAGGTAAACCCAATTCAAAATTTTGGGCCACACCATTCCTCCTTAAATACCCTCTTAAATCCCCAAATTTATTTTATTTCTTTACCCTATTTGCGAAACCCCTAAATTCCCCAAAGCCAAATCTTCTCAACCAATTTATCCCTTATCCCAAACGCTTTGTTGAGGATTTCCCTTGTCTTTGGTTTCAAGATTATAGAGGTAATTTCTTACTATTCTTTTCTTTATTGCTATGGCTTGCATAAATTGATGGAATTGTACTATATAGTTGAAGTTGTGATGCGATTTGTTCCATGAGAGTGTGATATTGAGGTTGGTGAACTCTGGGAATAGTTGATCACCTTTTACTGTCAGTGCCTTATTGTTTAAGAAATTACATGTGACTTAAAGATTTGGGTATGATAAAAAAATTTGTTAATGAGGTATGATGGCAGTATGGTGAAGTCATTCTTGTTTTGCACATGTATTAATTGAATGAAGTTGTAGGACAGATGTGTTGACAAATTTTTGCTGAATCTGTTATATAATGATAATTGTGATGTGGTGAAAATGGGAAATATGATATGCCTTTTTTCTTAAAAAAACTATGCTTATAGAAGGTAATATGTGTATCTATTGTCTGAAATTATAAGGAATGGTGCACTTGTGTACAATGTTGTCTGTCCATAAGAAAATTTGGTGGATGAGGTGTAGATTCCTAAATCTATCACTAATTGAATAAAAGATGATCTATTTTGTGTTGTTAAAATTATGGGGGAAAATATGCTTGTACGGAACTGCTAAATGAGGGAAATCTGGTACCCTTGCATCTGTATCATACCCGTTACTAGCAACCAAGTGTGGGGTTGCCCAACCACTACACATTTGGTGTTTTCTAGATCAACATAATTGCTTTATTTTATGTGTATGCCTGCTTTGTGTGATAGGTATCATGTCGAACCGTCAACAGAAAGGATAAACTAAGGTTAGATCTTCTGAGAAAGCTCGAAAAAGAAACAGAAAAGGTGCTAGTACATCTCAATCGTAGCTGATTCCATATAATGTACCGAGGATGTATAGTATTAGAGGTGTATTTGAGTCGGGACATAAATGGTACACAACTCATGATGAAATAAAGTACATTGCAGATAAGTACTTTAACAGGGAAAATTTATGAAAGAAATTTCCTAGTATGGTGTGCAGAATAGAAAAGTTGCATATGCAATTCTTGTTTGACCAACCTGCTAAGTGTAACTTGAGCCTAGTTAGGGATTTCTATGGTAACTGGGACCCGTACTATAGGGATTCCGAAGTAAAAATCCGCGGCCAGGTCATCAACTTTAATGCTCATACATTAAATGCACTACTTGGGATACCAGAAGTGGATCCTGAACCACTTAAGCTGATGTACATTGAACTACCTTTCGCTCATATCCGCCATTTGTTATGTGGCACTCAATCAACTATAAGGTGGACATGAAAAAGGGAAGCGGTATTCACCTCAAACTACCATTTAGTCACATGAACAGGGAGGCCTGAATATGGGCCAAGATTATTTATGCATATCTTCATCAGGCGACTCATATGACTAATGTGACATAGGATAGGGTTTTCTTGATCTATGGTTTGATACAACATGATATTGAGGTGAACATCGAGAATGTGATTTTCTTGATTATTAAGAAGGCACAGCTTCGTCAGAAGAATAGGTATGGTTTTAGGGGCCTATTGACTAGATTTTTGCAAAATAAAGGTGTTGAAGAAGAGGCCTTAGACTATCTGCCTCCAATAACCATGAAGCTTATTGATGTATCTCATTCAAAGGGGAGTGATGCCTATGGTTTGACACTGACTATGCACGAGCGTCAGACTTAGACAGATGAAATCATTGCCCGAATATATGGGCTACAGATGCTGCAGTTGCAGATAGGGGGACCCTGCTACTCCACAAGAGATTAGAGTAGTGGAGTTGGACTATCCACTTGGTTATCATATGAGGACTATGCTATGAATAGGTCCTGATTTTGTGGAACCTGTTGATGATGACATTCCTATAGATGAGGAGTAGCGGTTGCAGTATTTTGAGGATGAGTTGGACTCAGAAGATGATGTTGGTGATGATTTAGACTCCGGTGATGGTGCTGAGGATGACATGTGATCAGGGAGTCCCTCCTCACTCACGCTATGCTTATTTTGCAAGAACTGGGATAGCATTTTCTCTTTAAGTATGGGGTGGTGGAATTCTCTCATTCATTCTGCTTTCCTTTGTGTTACGCTTTTGGGACAATTTTATCGTTATTCTGTGTTTTTGTTTTGATTTGTTTGGATGATTTTCTAGCTATTCGGAATGTTATGTCTGTAATAGTTAGCAAGTTGATAAGTTGAAAGTATGATGCAATTTTCCCTAAAGGCATTTTTCGCGTATTATTTCAATTTGAAGTATTTATTTTGCCTTATTTTTGCCCTCTTTAACAATTTTAGTTTAACGTATTTATTTTTTGTTGCCCTCAATGGAAATTCAGTCATAGTTAGTTGCCCTCCCCTATGATAGATGGATGATGACCGTCTTAAGAGGAGTAGCCTTTAGAAGCTGAGAATCGATAAGAACTCAATTACGACTTTTGAGGAATACTTTGTGTTGGGCCAAATTTGTTTTATGACTTTAAATAGTTTTGACAAAAAGAAAAGAATGAATTATTTTTAGATGTAAAATTTTAATAGGTGTAATGCGATTTGATTGGCTTAATGTTAATTTGACAAAGAACAAGGTTGCCTTCCACCCTTGGAATCCAAGAAGCTCTTTTAAACTTCAAGTAGTTTGATTTCATGCTTTCCATGATTTGGATGCAAGTGTATTCATGATTATAATGTTGATTGGATTTCTATTCCATGATTAAGTGCAAGATTTATGTAAAAACAACTATCATGTACGTAGTATCATGAGAATCATGTTAAAGCCTTGCAATTGTGCTTCTCATGTGTTGATTAGTACTATGTGCATATACAATGCCTTCCAAGTGTTTGATGAGTTGTTCATGATAATTAAATAATGAAATTATATCATGATAGCATGTATTCAAGTTTATGCCATGCAAGTGTTTGCTAGAATATCCCAATGAATGAATGATGATCAAGTAGTTATTTATCATATTTTGAGATTGTGCGATGTCTTATAATTTATGCTATCGAGTCCTGGGGGTATTTAATAACCGATAATTTAGCTGATTACCTAGAGCCATGGTCAGTCTCAGGATAGTATTAGTCATGTCACGACCAATAGTACTCTCAGTCAGTTACAGAACTCAGGAAAAACTCAGTTGACTCTGTATCAGTCCAATCCAGTTTAGTATTCATTTCAGGCCTCAGTAAATTCATCCAATTAACAAAATTTAGTAATACTCTGTCAGTCAACGGAACTCAGTGAACTTAGTTCAGTTTAGTTAGACAGTATAATCAGTAACAGTTTAGTCAAGCCTAGTATGAACTAGGAAAATCAGCTCAGTGTCTATTTAGTTGGGAGTAGGATTCAGCACCAAGCTAGCCTAGAGATAGGGGCGTTCCTGCCAGCAGAGGGTTTGACCCTTAGTAGAAATCCCTACATTACGGAACTACGTAGCTAGCATAGGCTGAGATATGTTCCTGCTAGATATTATAAGGTTTGATACATCTCATTTGAGTTTTCCTGCTAGCGAGGGTTGACGAAAGAGCTTCCTGTCAGAGAGGGTTAACTCATAGCTTGGCTTTACCTATGGCATGGTATTGGCACCCTTCCAACTAGGGTTACAGGTTAGGCCCCAATCTGATTAGAAAGGGGCATGTCAGTTAGATGATTACCTCCCACAGTCTCAGTTTTAGATTCAGTCTCAGTACAGAACTCAGTTAGTTCTACAGATTCAGGTAGTACGAAACTCATTATAGTTCCACAGAATCAAGACTGTTAGATACATCCATTTAGTTATCAGTAATCAAGTATTAGTATACTCAGATATTAGTTAATTAGTATTCAGACTTAGCATCCATTGTTATCATGCTATCAGTTATAGTATATATATTCATGCATGTACTGCCATTCAGTTGTATTCATGACATTCATTTAGTATTGTTCATGCATATGAACCCATGTATTTCAGCATACCTCACTTATCATACCAGTACATTCAAAGTACCGATGCATACTTTTCTCTTACGCTATGATGTCTTATATCATAGGTTCAGATGCACGGCCTCCTGATCATCCTTAGCAGTTACAAATTTTTCAGCAGTCAGAGTTAGGGTGAGTCCTCATAGTTCAAGGACATGATTATTCTTTCAACATTTCAGTTTTATTTCAGTAGCTGGGGTTAGTTGGGGAATTGTCCCATCAACTCCATAATTCAGACAGTTCAGAGGCTTTTCATACTAGAGTATTTTTAGACAGATGTTTCAGTTTTGGTATTGTTATACCGTATTCTATTTTATTTCAATATTGAACCTTATGGATTATTTTTTGCCAAATTTCTGCATATTACAGTATTATCATTCCATTAATGTAGCAGGTACCAACCATGGGTTAGCTTGTGGTCCTTCGGGATTGTGAGCATCATGTAGCATCCAGGGTATAGATTAGGGGTGTTACAAACTTGGTATCAGAGCCTAAGGTTCAACAGAGTCCTAGGAAATCTGAAAGCCACATCTAGTAGAGTCTTGTGTATGGGTGTATAGCGTGCCATACTTTTGGACAGAAGGCTGGGAGATGTTTTTGGAAAGTTCCCCTTCTTTCAGTATTCATGTCATGCGAGTGAGCATGAGCTCCAGTTAGACTCCATGTCCAATACAAATTTCTTTTCCGTTTACAGAATACGCCTCTAAAGAGGACTAAGGGAAGTGGAATAGGAGACCAGCCAGAACCCCAGCCCATCCAGCTGGATCCTTTGGATGAACATGTCTCCTACGCTGAGTTCAGAGTAGCTTTCACCACCCTAGTTCATTCTATGGCAGCCCACAATGAATGTCCAACTATTGTTCCAGCCAACCCAGTGGCCAATACTACTGCTGTCAGGATTCGATATTTCACCCGAATGAACCCTCTATATTTTACTAGGTCTAAGTCAGATGAGGACCCTCAGGATTTTCTTGATCAGGTGCAGAAATTTGCAGATATTATGGGGGTGATAGCTAGTGAGAGTGCTGATTTATCCGTATACCAGTTACAGGATGTAGCACACTCATGGTTTAAACAGTGGAGAGCAAAAAGGGCCGCAGATACAGGGCCCATAGAATGGGAGGAGTTTGTTGTTGCTTTTTTGGATAGGTTCTTCCCGCTAGATTTGAGGGAAATGAAGGTTTTGGAGTTTATAAATCTAAAGCAAGGCAATATGATGGTGCAAGAGTATTCTCTTAAGTTTACCTAATTATCCAGATACTTTTCTCATGTGATAGCAGATAGTAGATCTAAGATGAGTAAGTTTGTGTCTGGCGTGTCTAATGGTGTAGTCAAGGAGTGTAGGACTATAATGTTGATTAAGAAGATGGTCATATCCAGGATCATGGTCCATTTACATCAGATAGAGGAGGATAAGAATAGGCAGAAGGAGAGAAAGAATAAGAGAGCGAGAATAGGTAGTTTCAACTTCGCTCAGCCTAAGTTAGAGGGTGGAAATCATTCTCAGCTCCACCCAAAATCCTTAGTTCCAGCTCCATCCTCAGCCAGTGCTCCTGTGTCAAAATTTAGAGACGGCAACAGAGATAGGGTGTCAGGCCCTAAACCCCAGGGTAATGTTAGCAATGCCCAAACCAATCCCTTTTGTCAGAAGTATGGCAGAAACTACCAGGGTATCTGTAGAGATGGCAATGATGTGTGTTTTGGATGTGGAAATCTAGGACACAAGGCCAGACAGTGTCCTCAGGTGGGTTCTCAGAGTCAGCATAATCATCCCCAGCTCAGTCTAATCACCCAAATCAGCAAGGTGTCGCATCCAGTGCCACTAATGGACATCGCCCAAATAAACTATATGATCTTTAGTCATAACAGGATCAGGAAAGTTCTCTTGATGTGGTCACTGGTACATTACAAGTTTATCATTTACATATTTATGCTTTTCTATACCCAGAAGCTTTTTTGTCCTTTGTTACTCCTTATATAGCTGTTGACTTTGGAGTCAGTCCCAAAATTCTAACAGAGCCCTTCTCAGTCTATTATAGCCTTGTGAGTATATAGGAACTGTCCAGTTATGGTATCTCAGAAAATCACTTTAACAGACTTAGTTGAATTAGAGATGACCAGTTTTGATGTCATTCTCGATATGAATTGGCTTCATTCCCACTATGTATCAGTTGACTGTAGTAATAGACTTGTCCAGTTTTAATTTCCAGATGAACCTATCCTTGAGTGGAGGGGTAGTACTTCAGCACTTAGGGGTCAACTTGTTTCTTACCTTCAGGCGAGCAAAATAATATCTAAGTGATGTGTCTACCATCTCGTTTGAGTCTAGGACTCTAGTTAAGAAACCCCTACTCGTGAATCAGTATTAGTAGCATATGAATTCCCAGATGTGTTTCTTGAAGATCTTCCCTGAGTTCCTCCTGAAAGGGAAATTGACTTTGGAATAGACTTTCTTCAAGATACTCAGCCGATATCTATTCCACCATACAAAATGGCACCTAAAAAACTCATAGAATTAAAAGAAAAGTTGAAGGATCACCTAGATAAGGGATTCATCTGACCAGTGTGTCCCCGTAGGGTGCCCTAGTTTTATTCGTGCATAAGAAGGATGGTTCTCTCAGAATGTGTATTGATTATCGTTAGCTGAATAAAGTTACCATCAAGAATAAGTATCCACTTTCCATAATCGATGACTTGTTTGACCAACTTCCAGGTGCCAGTTACTTCTCTAAGATAGACCTCAGATCGGGCTATCATCATCTCAGAGTCAGAGAATGTGACATCCCAAAAATGTGATATGCTGAGGTTTGCATAAAACTCATGCACCCACTGTTCTTTAGCATAGAAAGGTTCTGGATAAAAACACATCCCCTGGGTAACAATGAGCCTGGCATGGAATTCTAGTAGCTTCTTCTCTACTTTGTCTAAGTTTATACCTCTTTCAGAAAGTAGATTTGTCCTGTGGTAATCATCGTAGTGGGAGTGCTGACATTGGGTGTCCATGAATCGGGTAGTGGAAAAATCTCCTATTGTCAAGTCGTACAACCTGTAAGCAATACATCTTATGCCAATATTAGTTTTACCTCACAAAAATATGCTAGAACAAATGTATAGGTTCATGAGGCAGTGTTATAGAAGGTTTTGGGGGAAGCTAAGTTTGGAAAAATTTTGGTTGTCTACCAGAACCAAACCTCAGATATGGCGATGTGGGGTTATGACCGCGATAGCGGTGATGTGACTGTGGTCATCGGGACCACGATCTCGGTACTTGAGATTGAGTTAATAGTTTCTGCATAGTACTTCAAAATGTAGTTTTAGCCTCTAATCCCCTATTTTGACTAGGCTTAAGAACATTCTAAATATTTTATTAAAGCCCAGAATGTATGATCACAACTCCTAAACTTAAAAGAATTAGAATAGGATTCTTTGGGGCCTTAAATCAAACACATAGTGCACACAATTTCTTTAACCATTTAAAGCATAATTTGGGTACTCAAGACTTCCTCGTGATCATGTACACCAACTATAACATCTAACCACAGTAATTACGACAATTAAGCATGTATCTAGCATTGAAAACACCACTTCAGGCCCTTTTCTATACCAAAAATTCTAAACATATAATATTACATAAAAACCAAAGAAAGTTCGACAACTTACCGATTGAAAGGATGCAAACTGGTGAATTTGTTCTTGGATATCTATAGAATGCCCAAAAATTAATAAGGATTTTGAGAGAAAATAAGAGAGGATTATGGGGGGAAATGGGAAATCGAATAGTCTTTTTAAACTGACTAGACCGCAATCGCGGTCATAGTTTTGTGGTCACGGTCAGTCGGCCTCCACGATCATGGGGACACGAACCATGATCACAATAATTGATACTAATAACTAGGCCTCCTATGTGTCCTACTTAGTCCATTTGCCGAATTCACATATCCTTTTTTCAAATTCAACCAACATGCCTCTAAGCACCAATATTTTGTGGACTATGCATTAAAAAAAACAAGAATAAAAGTCAAGATCTATCCAAGCATACGTAAATAAAAGAATACAGGCCACTTTTTATAGTGTATGGGTTGCCTTCCATAGAGCGCTTAGTTTAATATCGTAGAATGACGTCTCCACTCCTCCCCTTTGTTTCTCTACTTATTAAATTTAAATATTTATCCCAACTTTTATTTATATGTAATAAGCGTCAGAGGGACAAAAATTTCAAATATTTCAAGATGAAACTTGGAAGAGGTGGTAAAATGGTAAGCAAGCTTCGATCTCGCCATTTTGAAGACTTGAACCTTTTACCCAACTTCATATCGATCTTCTGCATTGGCTTCATGGGTAAAAGAGTGTTCATCAATAGTCTATTCCATGTACTTTGGAAGTTCAGCATCATGTCCTTTGATGGATGGGGTTCCATGTGTTCCTTTGGAATGTCAAACTCCAAAATATAAGAGTTGGACTCTTCTTCCCACAATCCATCATTTGTTTGGAAGCATGAATCCTCATCACATTCTATAAGCCTAATGTTGAAAATTTGGTTGAATGAGGTCTAATGGGCTAGACTCCTCTGAAGCATCTTCACCCTAAAATGAACTAGAGTAATTATAAGAGTTTTACAATGATTCTTATTTTGACTCAAGCATCATTTCTTTTATTTTGGACTCTCCTTCCTCATATGGTAAGGACAATTGGGAAGCTGCTGAGGAGTCTTCGCTACCAAGCTTATCATCATAGCTTAGTTTCTCTTTTTTACATACTTCCTTTTGGGTAATAGGCATGGAAATTATAGTTTTAATCTTTTCTTCTTTGCCCATTACCGCCTTTTTGACAATTGTACATTCTTGATGAATGTGTTCTAGGCCCTCCCCTATTGCCTCTAACCGATCCAAAATGGTTTGTAACCTTGGGTCACAGATATTAGCCTCGATATCCAGCTTTTTCTTGTTTTCCTCATCATACCTATCAATCTCATAAGAAGGATTAGCAACTCAACTAGTATAATGGGGGGATGGGGCACATAGACAATCTCTCTAATGTCTATCTTGACCACTATATAAAGAGCACCTATACTCCCTATAGGATTGAGATGGTTAATACATCTCTCTCTAGGGAGCATAGTCATAATCGCTCATGAAATATAGTACATCATGATATGAATATGGATCATCAAGATAGGACTTCCAACTACCAACATCATATTTGTCGGAAGATGCCATTGAAAAATAAAAATAAAATAAACTCTACCTAAAAAGAAAATCCCAAACCAATATATTCAAGCTTGAATTTAAGAGAGTAACTAATGTTCCAAACTAACTTAATACACCAAATTATACCCCAGCAACGATACCATTTTTTATAAGGCTCAACTTACACGTCAAATTAAATGCAAGACAATCATCGTCAATATATTTACCCAACTTTGGAGTCGGGATCAAATCCACGAGGAACAATGTGAGTGGTGATCAAATTAATTTGAAATGATAGATACAAGTTAAATTCAAACAAATGGTACAAAAAAAGATTAAATGGGGGAGAGAGGTTCCTACACTAATATTTCTTTTTAGTTTTTTCTAGTGTAAATCTGGGGCTACAAATAATTAGAGTTTTAACTATTAAGTACGGATCTTGGGATTATGCAATACTAAGGGAGTGAAATGTGGGCGTTAATCATCTAAATCAATTTAGTAAATCAAATATGGGTAGGCTTGGTTATAGATTTTAATGTCGGTTTTTCAATAAAACACCAAACTTTCACACATTGATTCTTTCGAATACCTAACAGGTGCATTCAACAATTAGTCTACAACCTCAATCTCGGCATCCCTACAACCTCTATCATTGTTTTTGTCTCCAGATACCTCTTTTGAGGATGCTATGGATACCTAAAGGTCACTCAAAACCCTTCTTTCTAAGATGGCCTTAAACTTTATAGAGATTAGAGCTTTCACTCATCATACCTGTGTGGGTATTTGGGGCTTTCACCGATCAAATCCCAACCAACATATCAATGATAAAACCCATTAAGTTGAACTACCGATGCTAATAATAACAACCCACACATACTATAACTCATAATCACACATAACTCCAAGAGAGAGCTTTAGCTACATATAAGATAAATAAGTGTAGATATACCTATATTTTCCATTGAAATGAATTGTTGAAGATGTAAGAAAATGTTACTTCAAACTTTGCTCTCTCACAATATAAACAATGGAAGTGAGTAAATCTTTTACTTAGAAAGTCTCCAATGTATTATTCACCCCAACTTTATACAATATTTTCTTCTCCAAAAATAGAGACTATGAACTACACAAAACTAAAACCTAAAAAATCAGGGAAGATGGATTTTTTTTCCTTTAATGATAGGGTTTGAGTCATTTTGGTCAAATTGGAATCAACACGTGCAATTATAGTTTTACCCTTGGGCTGAACTCCTCTACTAGGCCACGATCACGCAGATTTGGCTGTGACATAGCTATGCCATCGTGAATTACATTAGCGATCTCAATCAAAAGACTTTTGATTGACCATCACAGCTGTGGTCAATAGACCGCAAATGCAGTTCCTGAGGCATTGCTGGTCCAAGTATTCATCTGCACTTTCCTACTCCCTTTTTGATCATTTTGAGCTCCAATCCATATCTCTTCATCTCCTCAACTCTATACCTGCAAAGAGTTAATATTAGTAGATTGACTCACGAATATGTCTTATTTATTCATTCATATCAAGGAAATATTCCCAAATAATGAGTGAGAATGAGTGGTAAAATCACCATTCAACACTATTTTAAACCCTAGTCTAGGTATTTATACGCTCCAATAAAGTGGAATTTATAATTTGAATTTGGGTTTCTACTTCACCCTTGATGGGTGATCTAATGGATCGTCGAAGGGGTTATAGTTTGTCACTAAACCATCACCAGATACCATATTAAGTCATCTTCTCCATGAAATTAATAGTTAGTGTGATGGTCCTTCAGTACATAATTGTCCATCAACTAGATGTACACTTGCCTTGAATTATTGGGTGGATCTATTTCTGTGCAACAGGTAAGGTTGACGATCTATTGACACCCTGATAGCCCATCAGCTGGGCTGTCACCTGGCTACAATTCTCCATCTATTATACTTTGGCTTGATGGGAGGTGTGGCAGCTCATCAAGACACTAAGAGTCCATCAAAAGAGCCATCATACTTAATCTTTCAATATAATTTCTTGTTATTTTTATTATTGGACTTATTTCTTTAAAGTAAACACAAAACACATTAAAAACACTAATAGTTGCTTTCAAACTTGAAATTTTCCTTAGTTAAAGATTCAAAATATACCATAAGCTGGCACATCAATAGCTAAGTGTCTAAATTTTCTAGTAGGTTAAGGTTGAGCACTAAAGACATGGTGGTATGCTTCAGGATGTACTTGTTCCTAGATGGAAGTCGAAAGTGGTGAATATGGACTTCATTATAGGATTCCCTCTTACTCCTTAACAACATGATTCTATTTGGGTTATCATGGTTCAAATGACTAAGTCAGCCCATTTTCTATCGTTAACACTTTAGATTAAGCTGGGGATTATGCTATACTCTATCTTAGGGAGTTGGTGAAATATATGGAGACCCTTTTATTATTCTTTTAGATAGAGGTACTTTGTTAACCTCTTGATTTTGGAAGACTTTTCAGAAGGATCTTGGTAGCCAAGTTCATCTTCACATGACTTTTATATGTAGGTCGATTGTCAAGTAGAAGGGACCATTCAGACCTTATAGGACATGTTGAGAGCTTGTGTGATTTATTTCAAGGGTCGCTGGGATGATCATTTGTCTTTGGTTTAGTTCTTTTTATAATAATAGCTATCACTCTAGGATTTTGATGGTCTAATTTGAAGCATTTCATGGTAGGAGGTGTAGATCTCTAATTGGTTAGTTTGAAGTTGGTGAAGCTAAGTTGATAAGGCCAGATTCAGTTTATGAGTCTATAGAGAAAATTTAGCTGATTAGAGAAAGGCTGAAAACAACTTAGAATCGCTAGAAGTTCTATGCAGATGTGAGTTTAAGGGAACTTGACTTTTCTATTAGTGATTTTGTCTAATTGAAACTTTCACCCATGAAAAGGGTGAAGAGCTTTGGTAGGAAGGGAAAGCTCAATCCCCATTATGTTGGTCCTTATGTGACTCTAGGTCATTTTAGCAATGTATTCTATGAGTTAGAGTTGCCTGCAGACTTAGCATTAGTGTATAAGGTATTACATGTTTCCTTGTTAAAGAAATTCATTGGTGATCCCTCATCAGTTGTGACCTTAAAGAGTGTGGCTATGAAAGATAGTCTCTTTTATGAAGAGGTCCCATTTGGGATCCTTGACCGTTAGGTTCATAAGTTGATGAATAAGAAGATTGTTTTAATAAAGGTTCTTTATAAAAATCAGCCAGCTAAGGGAGCTACTTAGGAAGTAAGGGCAAATATAATGTACAATTACCCCCATCTTTTCTCTTTAAACTCGGTTCCAACTTAAGGGAATAGTTTCCCCTTAATTATTTTTTTCTATTTCATGTTACCTAGTTATTTTTATGTTATAACATGCATTCACGAGTTTGGTTCAATACATGTTTTATTCACAGCTTCAATAATCATGTCAGTAGTCAGCTCTTAGAAATTCAATATTGGGATCACAGCTCTTTCTGAAACATTTATGCTTAGTTAGTCTCTATTGGGGGAAGAATGACCCTAAGAGGGAGATATTGTAACACCCCAAAAATTTAAGATAATAATAGCTTTATGTACATGTATAGTAAAATACCTTGTTTTTGTAATATCATAAGTGGTCAATACATATATTAAGGTCACAATTAACTTGTAGCTCATCGCCAAGAGGAAACATTCCTTACCGATTAATTTCTTATGAAGAATGTTTCTATAGCCAAACTCAAATGAGCTTAACTCTTATATTGTGAAGTATGTTTGATCTTATGACCAACCAAATGATAGATATTTAAATTATCTTTCCAATTCACTAACTTTTGCCTTAATCTAGTATCAGAGTAAAATGTTATGGCCATTATAGCAAGTACTATCTAGTAGTGAGAACCTACGAGTGTAGGTATGATCTTCGTAAGATTTTACGACCAAATAATGCTCTCATCTTATTGAAAAAGTCACAAACATCCGAAAATTGATAAGTATACTTTCCAACCATGAGATGGAACCACGATCTTAGTTTGAAACCATGATCTTAGGTATGATCATGACTTCTAAAGTTGATTCAGCTTGGACTTCCAACCTACGAACCAAGTATCGTGTGGAGGAGTTTATAGAGCCTAAATTCATCCTCTAAACCATGAGCACCACCCATTGACACACCCTAAAATTGGACCATGTCTTATGGGCACCTCAAGCTCATGTGAACCGAACATCGCCCCAATAACCCATCATAATCATCACAATAATCACAAAGGTTTGATGAATCTCGACCATAAAATGAGATAGCGGGAAACATACAATAAGTCATAACTTAAACAATGTCTAACTATTTCATTAGGTTCATCAACTAACCAATATACCCAAGTCCACAGTCATCCACAATACCTCTATACAATCAAAGTTCAGAAATATATATGTCAGGACAAGAGCCCAATAATAGCCAAACCAAGCCAAAGATAAGCTAAGTCTAAACATAGAGACTGAGGATGAATATCTTCCAAATAAAATAATCTCCGCACTCCAAAGTTAATGAACGAACCGCTTTGAATCATATAATCACTACGTAGGAAGAGAAGAAGATGCTTCGGCCCCTATGTCGCGTGGGAACATAGTATCCAGAGACGGTTAGTGGTTAGAACGCTAGCATGTAACTTAAGGATAAGGATAAAATAGAATCATCATTAAAAAACAAGTAATATATCATATCCAATCACATCCATTACTTTATCCATCTATATATACATATCACATGCTAATCAAGGGGACAAGATTTATCATACTTTGGAAGCACTCATTGATCAGACATGCAATGGAGGACTTCAACTTTCCATATTTATAGATTCAAGAATTCCTCATAGGGAATAGGACTTTAACCAAATTCACAAATCATTTAATAAGGGACTCTAACCACATACACATCCATTTAAGTGAGGGACTCTAACCGCTCACATACATTCATATAAGTAATGGACTCTAACCGTTCACACATATTCATTAAAGCAAGGGACTCTAACCATATTCTAACACATATGGAAAGGGACTCTAACCTCATGCCATATTAGATAAGGGACCTAAGACAATTTATTTGGGGAGGCACTTTGACCTCATGTGATCTTATTATGCAAGGGACTTTAACCACAAGCAATTAATTAGGAAACAGACTTTAACCTCAATCCATCATGACTATCATTAATCGACTTTGGGACTCTAAACCTTTGTCCGTGCATCCACATATATTTAATTCCACACATAAGGACTTTAACCCATTGAGCCAATTCAACATTATACATGACCACATGGTCCTCATGGGAGCCTTCATTGCTCAACCATTTCAGTAGTACAATGCCATAATTTAACCTCTCATACAATTCAAACTATGGTACTCAAAACCCTTACAGGCCATTCATATTTCATTAGCAATTCTATACCATAATTTAGTCCTACACACAATTCATGTTCATTTTCACGTTAGGGACTTTAACCCCCTTCTTATTTAACAATCTATCAAGGTCATCATTTGCATAATACATTGCTCATTTTACCTTCACAATATCATTTATCAAGCATTCATACATATATTTCCATTTCCCTAGTTTAAAGCATTATCATTATGAAACTAGACATCTCACTTTGATATTTTCACAAACACCTTATGTTCATGTTGTAACCAAGGACAATTTCAAGGTATAAACCATCAATAATAGGGTACTCAATACCCACATGCTATACCACATACAACAATAATTCACATGTGCAAACTACCATCAATAACATGAATAAACGTACGTCTAAGTAGGAATCATCATTATTCATCATATAGGAACAAAACCCTTTTCATTTGATTTCAAAACCACCATGTATACTTACTAATAAAAGTGTGAAATACATGGATTTAAAGTTATTTAAAAAGGTTAAGAGGTATATGCTCTAAACAAGATGAATCACCGAGAACTTGACTTCACTTTGCCTATTGGAAATCACCCATGAAACCCTAGCTTCCAATCTTCAAAACATGAGCTAAGAGAGTGTTTTAGGGTGTTTGATTCATCTAAAATAGATATTTAAGAGGCTACACACACTTATGTAGTGAGAGGTCTTAGGGTTTTAGGCAAGGAAATGACAAGGCCCTTAGTTAAATACTAGAAAATGACCTCGTCCAGGGGTACGAATCTGCCATATGACTAATTAAGGAATCATACCTTAAGGTACGAGTGGTAACCTAACTTATACCCTAGGCTCCTCCTAGACCTTTCACATTGGTTTGGGTATGAGTGGAGACCCTTGAGTCGTATCCAAAAGGCATAACTCATGCCCTAACTATATACATAACTCATACCAAAAATAGTCTACTTGAGTTGATACTTTACTCCATATGATTGAGGTAGGAAGACTCATATGGATTGGTTATGATTGAGGGATGGTCATGTTATATAGGAGACAGTGTATTACCTTATCATCCTAGTCAAGGTATGAGTGGGGATGGAAGAAGGATATGAATCGTATCCATTAGGTATATCCCTTAGCGTACCTACCTAGTGACACCAAAATATGAAGTTTTGTAATAGTTCTAAGTCTAGGTGTTGCAATTCTCCCCCACTTGGATCATTCGTCCTTGAATGAGGGGTAAAGAAAGCAATAAACACAAGCCAACATGTCATCACATATCAAAAAAACCTTCAAGCAAGTTATAACAAGCATACAACAATGATATAGCACACATCATGCTCATTTTCAATCAATCATTCACGTCATTGCCTTTGGGACTCAAACCTATTATTTATCACGACACTTGTTTATTTCAATGCTTAGGGACTTAAACCCATGCTCATCAACACTTGCTCATTTCACAACTTAGGGACTTAAACCCATCAACTTATCAAGGATATTTACTTAATTCTAGGATTAGAGATTTGAGCCCATGATTTACCAAAGTCATAAATCAACTCAAGATACTAGGGACTTAAACCCATCACAACAAAACATACATAATTTTAAAGCATTAGGGACTTGAACCCATTGTCTAACATGATAGAAATCAAATCAACATATTAGGGACCTTAACCCGTTGTCTATCAACGACCAAAAACCAAAGCAAGGGGATAAAACATACCTCCATCATAAGTTTTCAAAATGGGAAACAAATGTAGATACTTGTTATGATCCTTCAGGTCATTTTCTATATTTATACTTAAATTCACCATTTGAGCTTCGCCATATAAACTCTAAGTCATTTATGACTTACTGGGATTGACAGTTCAGTTACCAGATAGTTCATATAGTTTTTAGAATTAATTCTCTATTTAGAAGTCTTCGTTGGTTCCAACTAGCTACCAGGAGAAAACTTCCATGAAATAATCTCAGATATAAATTTTGACTATACCAGTAGATCTAAAATATTAATTTTAGTCCAAATAAACCTTTAGTTCTGATGATTAGCCTATATAGATGCTATTTCCTCTTTGACTTGATGATTAGCCTATATAGATGCTATTTTCTCTTAGACTTCATGATTGGCCTATAGTGTTGCAATTCCCTTTAGTCCTGATTATTGAACCTATTTAAAAGCTGAGAAGTGTTTATCATTATAAATAATGTGATTACAGTTTATGAATATGAATTTGTATATGTTTGTATACATATCTCTCTAGTATGGGATTGGAAAAAGATGCAATATGATGCTTAGTATTTCACTAATTCAATACTGGTAATAGCATACATAGATTTGGTACATTAATGATTATTATATCGGTAATTGATGTTATTCTAGATGAAATAAGATCTTATGACTGCTCTTCATAATTAAGGGTCAGCTAAGTGGTAGATAGATGTCATTTAGGTTGCTATAGAACTTGATGGCTAGAAATCTAATGTACTAGTTAATGAACCATGCATAGTTTGGATATGGTAACTAGCGATGATTGATACGTGGCTAATAATGATGTTTAATAGTTAACATAAGAGGATTAGTTGGTAAATGATGGTTAGTTAATGAAGGATGTTAGTTAATAAAGAATGGTTAGATGATAAACGGTAAATTTTTGACTATTAATGATTAATAGATATAGTATGGTAAGTTGATAATAATGAATGGCGGATAAATGAAAATTTTGGTCTAGCGATGAACCTTGACTTGGTGATAGATGTTGACTATTTAAAAAATAGTGTTTAGTTGCTATTCCCATGAGTAAGGATTATGTGAAGGATAATGTTTAGGCTAATAACTAGAGGTTATGTGATGACTATAGAACTAGTGATTCTATTATAATAAGTGTTGGTTAACTAATAACAAGTAGTTGGAAGGTATTGAGTTAATAGATATTCTATAGTGATATGTCTATTTTTATGAATATTTTTGTGTATCTTATTCGTTAATGGTATTTTTGATAATATTGATTCCCATCAAGGTCGGAGGATACTATTATGATGATATTGATACCCGGCAATGCTGGAGAATACTATTATGTTGATATTGATACCCAAGAAGACCGGGAGGTACTATTGTGATGATATTAATGCCTGACAACACCAGAGGATACTATTATAATGTTATTAATATCCAACAAAAATAGATTATATTGTTGTGGTAATGTTCATACCCTACAAGGGTGGAGGACATATTGATGATTGTTGATACCCGACAAGGCTGGAGGTTGATTATGATGATGATGGTCCTAATGAGGACAATTTTGATGAGTTGTGATATTTATGGTATACTTGACATTCATTCCTGCATGCACATTGCCTATCGCTAGTATGCACCTGTATTTATCACCTGATATAGGACAGTTGCATCTATGGGTAAAGAATATGCCTTGTGTTATTATATGTTGATTGAACCATCTGAGCCTGGGGCGGTGGGGTACGCATAGGCTCGGCTAGGTATTTGGTTGTCCGGAGTAGTCGGTTATTCATGTTGTTATTAATATTGTTGTTATCATTGTTATGATCATTATTATGGCTAGATTATGAAAGATTCATCATTGATCCGGTATCGGGAGTTGAGGTATGTCTTCGACCTCTCCTGTCTTATGATTGCATTATTATGTACGGTTATTTCATGTATGGCCTTCTGGATTAGAAACCCCGAGTATGATAATATTTAGATCTTGATAAGTATTATAATAAGGTCTTAATTGAGAATATAACGAAAGAGGTTACACTTTGAGATGACCTCATGTTTATATGCATATGTATCTATATATATATGTCACAACCTGAACCGAGGCCCTGGCCATGATGAGTATTCCGAACCATCAAGGCCCGAAACACCCCTTATCTATCTGGTAATCATGCATATGACTTATATGGAAAAAAAATGCGGAAGATACACTATTTAACAGAAACATGGTCAAGAATCATATGAAAATAGTATTAGGGAATAATGTCCCACAATCTCAATCAACATCTCCATAACGTCTGCGAAATCTCTATTACATGACTGAAAAAAATATCTATCTGAAAACTAGGACATGACCCCTAGTAGACCCAAAAGTAATAAATGATAAATAAAACTGCCATATATCAGGCCTTCCGAAATATAGAAGGCTCACCAAGTGACTCTGCGAATCTGTCTGAGGAAATCTATTAATTTTCTGGACCCCTAGACTGTGCCTCCGAACCTGGGAGGGAAGGGCAAAAATACTGGTACGCAGAGATATCAAAACAAAACATAATATTTTTACAAAATATAGTTGAGAGCCATTATAAAGCTGTTTCATATCAAATCATTTAAAAACACATGGGCGTAATGTAATTGTTTTCAACAACAAGGCAATGCAGCTGAGCTAGGTGGAATACCCTACATATCACATTTACACCAACTGTCAAACCTAGGTTTCCGCTGAGATTAGAGTATAAGTGAGGGGAAGACACATAAGATCACACATCAGGGTGTCTTGA
The DNA here is from genome assembly GCF_002878395.1 of Capsicum annuum. Classification (NCBI taxonomy): domain Eukaryota; kingdom Viridiplantae; phylum Streptophyta; class Magnoliopsida; order Solanales; family Solanaceae; genus Capsicum; species Capsicum annuum. The sequence goes on from NC_061119.1 coordinate 106,031,433, forward strand.
CACAATGGTAGTGCACAAGATCACAAAGTAGGGCTCCTAACCATAGTCCCAATTTGGGAATGACATAAAGTCAGGTACGCAAGATCACAAAGCATGGTACCAAGTTCCTATGTCGGCAAACACGGTTTCCAGTGATGAGCCCTTACTCTCAAATGCCTTCTTCGGGCATCCACTTATCTCATGTAAAATCAATGCATTCAAATTTCATCCGATTCAATCACATATCATATTCTGTAGGGTAGCGTCATACCTGACTTGCAAGCCATCAATATCACATCATTCTTCTCAATCAACCATTGTATTCAACATGTTTCAATACAAATAGCCCTCTCGTTTTCATGTCAAAACCATATCAATTCTCAAAACATTTCATGTTATGCTTTTCAATATGTTTCAAACAATTTACATCATATGAACATTTAAAATAAATTCACATCAAGAGAGGGATTCCATATCATTCATGCTCTCAAGTTAACATCTTTTTGGAATACATGCATATACATATATCATATATCAAATCCCTTTGGAATTAGGCCTAAAGACCAAATCAATATCATAAAGATGCTTGAAATATGTTTATATTCATAATTTCAAAACCCCCATTTTTATAACATGAATTTTTAAGCCCAAAAGATTTTTGAGATAACCCCACGTACCTCTATATGCGAATATGATAGGTGCTTCTTGAAGCCTACTTTGCGGGGATTCCAAATCTTCAATTTGTTTTGAAAACACATGGTTGAATCTTGAGTTATTGGGGTTTTTATTTTGAAACCCTAGGGGGAGTTCTTAAGCAATTGATGAATGAGGGTGTATTTTGGGGTTTTTGGGAACTGAATTTCGTGTTTATGGCTAAATAAAGGGGGGAAAAGGACCATTTTGCCCCCAAAACGGAGTGTTTAAGTCACTTGAAACCTTTACATAGGCACCACCTATGCTATCGCCTATGTTTACATAGGCGCCGTCTATGCTATCGCCTATGTTTTCTAGTGGCCATGTGCGATTGGTTAGGCGACCCATACTACTTTGAAAGGCTATAACTTCTTGCTCGGTGTCAGATTTTAGAAAAATTGGTATCGTTGGAAAGTTAACTCGAAGACCTATCATTTGACACATAGTTGGCTCTCTATTTTGACATTTACAAAGAGTCATGGTCGATAGAAGTTGACATAAATTATAATGTCCACTTAAACTTAATCGATCGAAGTAGTTTTTAACTCGTCCTTGAGTTGAACGACCTCTATGTCTAAATTCATGCTCAAATGGATTCACATACTACATAGACATGCCAAATTGGCATAGGATTTAAGGCTCTGGGATTATCAACACATCAGAGTCATGGTTTTTATTATAGCCCAAAATGCGGGGTGTTACATTATTTTCCCCTTGGGATCATTCGTCCTCGAATGATGGGTAGGAACATATTGAATCTTAGAGGTATGGAATAACGCGGACACGACATGACCTTTAATAAAGAATACACTGATCTGAAAAATGACCATATGGCTGGAACTACTAATGTTCTGAACTCTTATACCGAACATGCATATCTAATGCATGGAATACACGACTGAAGCTACTCATAAGTTGAATTCTCATAATGAACATGCATTTCTAATGCATGTATATCTGACTGAACTTACGTATGAATGTATGACTGAATATGCAGTGATAACTAATGCGAAACTTATAATAAGAATCTATACTTACAACTGAATGGGGTATCTCCCCCTTAGGACACTATGTGCCTCTATGAATGCTCAATTCACTAGGATACTCGAAAAATTGAGACGATGCACAAGGTACTTACGAATTGGATCATAACTAAACATCTGGAATTTGAATTTAATACATGACTCATGAACTGATCTATACTCGCAATTACTAGTATACTCTATCTTAGAATCCTAGCATGTCTGAGATTTCGGGTAGCATGAATAAATGAAAAAATGAGAAAATAAGCCATGCAAATCTTCTTGTTAAACTGACTTACTGACTATACAGACTGAATTATGCTGGACCTTCATACTTAACTGGAGTATTCTCTTCAACACTCTCTCTAAGGAAGTTCTAGCAGTAATAGAGAGCCACGAATCTTGGGTGTGGATTACACAAGACACCCACTAAGGAATCATCACAATGACACCACTCTGCAGTCTGGAACATAGGCATATAACTCCTGAATTAGGATAGAATTACCAGGCCTTTGGCATTGCAACTTCTTACTTTCAAGCTTAGCACACTTCTCGAATATCATTTACTATTCTTCTTAAATATCATATTCATTCAACTCAACTTAAAATTCTCATATGAGCATTGACAAATCTTTCTACTAATGTTGGAAATAACTTAATCCCTTCGCCGTGATCAAGCCTAACTCTAAGTCACCAAAATACAACATGCCAGACCACGCTATTATTCTAAAACATATGATGCAATCTTCTATATCTCCTTTAAAGATCACATCCTAAGTATAACATGCCTTACCACTTCAATGACTACTCTGAACTCTTAATATGAAGTCGCTAATGCATATTGCGACCTTCCACTATAATCCCAAAACGTCATTCAAGCCTAATTTATAACCATATGTTAACTTCAAGGCAACCACCCATAAATACATACTTCACATAGCTTCTAAACTATTGTCAATATAACTCCCACGTGCTACCCTAAGACATGCACACACAAACTTTTTCACTAACCATCACGTGTATCAAAGACTTGGCCCCAACTTTTACTTCATACTTATGGCCTTATCTAAGCAAGCATACTATGATCTTCCATCAACAAGAACATTTACATCATCACCACTATCATTGCATAGGGAGGGTCACTAAAAGGTTAAAACATAAGATCCTGAAGCATGAAAAGATTTTTATATGGGACTGAGCACACTATAAAGAGTGAGTACATGCGTCATGAGTTGCATGACCTCAACTAGAGTTCATAACATAAGGAATGTGATTCTGAATACTAGAATGAACTAGAACTCATTATCTTGGAACTGGAAGAGTACGTGACTCTCTATCATATACCGGAATTATGAACTATGATCACGAAACTGAATCGTAAGGCATGAGTAAGCATTCGGATAACTAAAAAAAAATTCTGAGGTAGGAATGGATTGAGATTTACCCTCACTTTATGATGTTCTAAATCATACTGCATTACTACTAGAATCTGAGAGCCTTACATGGTTATTCGTTCTGTCATCTCCCTCTCAGCTTTATGTCATCATCTAGAGTTTGGGAGATCCTTTACCAGATTCTAATTGAACTACACTTACTGCACACAAGGATCTGAAAAAAAATGACAATGCATGCATATCATAGAACTTAACCCGAATGACTACCTTCTGGGATACATTCTATCTTTTTATAGCCACCAATAGTCATAGTATAATGCTTGCACACTTATTTCTATCGGTTCAACCTTCAAAACTCAAACTTAGATTATAACACTTAACATGGATATCACCAAGCCTTGGATGAACCATATCACTTTCAACATAGCTTACCATTATTGCGTCTCCAAATTTATATCCCTCTACTATGAGAATCAAGATCACCGCAAAAGGCCCAACCCTATCAATCAAAACACCTTAACATGGCTATTTAGATCACCATATACTATCTAACTAGTCTTTGTCCACTCAACAATTCAATGGTACCACTAGCCACGTGCAACAAATAATATCCTTAGAGAGAATGCCGCAACCTCATGTCACCTTAGGCATACTTCTACATCATACGTACAATATCATACATCACTATGAATCAAATAAACCTGATCTCTTGCATACACCGTTCAAGCCTATTAGATCACTTCCATAAAACTAGTATCATTACCCAATCAATCATCACAACTATCTTAATAGGCATCAACTGTTCAAACTTAGTGTCTAGTGCTGAACGTAAATGTGATCTATAAACCAACCTTATACACAATTCTCACTTGAAAACTATGAAATAACCATCAAGAAAAACTAGTACATTAGAACTTCATATCCACACAAAAAATGGATCGTGACCTTACGATCTTCCTTATCATAACTCATTAGCACGGACTATTTCAACACATCAAGCCTACTAATTTAATTCCACAAAACGTGCATCATCGATCTCATGCCACTAAATATTTTTTTTTACCACCATATCCTTCACTTAAATTCAAACCTATAGTTTAACATCAATCATCTACAACCAATGATGAGTGCAAAATAATATGCTAGTCTATAAAATTGACACGTTCTATTCAAACACCTTAAAATCCACTACCTACCTTCTCACAAGTTGTACTAGTTTACAACTACCAATGAAAAGAAGGTCAAGGGGTAAAGTCATATAATAGACATGATCAACCTTAATCTGATATTGTAACCTCATACAATCTTCTCTATTTATGCAGATTTCTCACCTCATACTTACTTAAGCATACATTTAGACTGTCTTCAAATTCCTCAACAAACCATGAGTCTATAATCATAAATTACTCACTAATATAGCCATTTTCACATTCAAGCAACCAACAAATCACCCTGACTAACAACTTTTTCTCTACCTTCTACTAATAATATACAAGGACGAATAATCTCTTTACTGGCTCAATCTCATTCAACTAGATTCAGCTATACATACATTAAACCTACATAAGAATAACAAGTTGGATAACAAGTTGCTAGTGAATCGAAATAGGCCTCGCATGGCTCCACTAGACTTTGATTTTGTATTTTGAACAAGAAAATGGGATGAATGACAAGTCAACTATGCTAGTGAATCAAAAGAGCCCCACACGGCTTCACTAGACTTTATTTTTCAACAGCACTAAGATGACAATATTTCATGAGATAGAGATTTAATACGTAATATTCAATGAACTAAGAATACGCATCTTACTCTGTAGAAATAAAATCGGAGTCACACATTTTCTACATAGACTACCATACCATCCACACATGCTGCTAGCTACCAAATTATTTTATCACTATAAAGGGGTAAATCATCCTCACTCTGACTTCTAACTTTGTGACTTCACATCACCAACTTATTGGTCTAACTTCATTACTAATAGGTCATGACAACAAAACTTTAACACACACTACTATTTGAGTGAAAATATAGTTCCAACATTCTGCTACACCTTATTACCTCTGAAGTGTGACACTCGCAACATAAGTTCTGAAAATACTGCAGGCTGAAAAGCACGATTTCATCAAAATCAAAGTTCATACTAGAACCAACACATTCTGAAGCACTAACGGACTCTTCTCAAGTCCTTGCAAAAATCTTATATGATTTGATTAGAATAAACCATACCATTTAGACTCTAAACTTCTGTACTCGAATCGCCCTAGTAATGTGATAGGTCTGAGAACATCAGAGTAAGGAAAGAATTTAGGATGATTTTACTTTTGTATGGACGTCATCATAGCATGAATTAGAGTATGAAAGAGGAATATTCTGACTCTATTACACGAACTAGAACATGAAGAAAGAGAGATATTCTAAACACCTTGTAGCCTCCTACTTATAAGTGTGGTGCACTACACACCCATAAACAAGACTCTACCCAATGCGATTTCATAGATACCCTAGGACCATGAACCGTGCTTTGATACTAAGTTTGTCACAACCCAAACTGGGGCCCTGACCATGATGAGTATTCCGAACCATCAAGGCCCAAAACACCCCTTATCTATTTGGTAATCATGCAAATGACTTATATAAAAAAAATACGGAAGATACACTATATAAAGGAAACATGGTCAAGAATCATATGAAAATAATAATGGGGAATAATGTCCCACAATCTCAATCAACATCTCCATAACGTCTGCGAAATCTCTATTACATGACTGAAATAAATATGTATCTGAAAACTGGGACAAGGCCCCTAGTAGACCCAAAAGTAATAAATAATAAATGAAACTGCCATATATCAGGCCTTCTAAAATATAGAAGGCTCACCAAGTGACTCTGCAAATTTGTCTGAGAAAATCTACTGATTTTCTAAACCCCTAGACTATGCCTCCGAACTTGGGAGGGAAGGGGGTTAATACAAAAGTACTGGTACACAGAGATATCAAAATAAAACATAATATTTTTACAAAATATAGTTGAGAGCCATTATAAAGTAGTTTCATATCAAATCATTTGATAACACTTGGGCGTAATGTAATTGTTTTCAACAATAATGTAATGCAGTTGAGCTAGGTGGAATACCCTACATATCATATTTACACCAACTGTCAAACCTAGGTTGCCGCCGAGATTAGAGTATAAGTGAGGGGAAGACACACAAGATCATACATCAGGGTGTCTCGACCCAATAGTAGTGCAGAAGATCACAAAGTAGGCCTCCTAACCATAATCCCAATTTGGGAATGACACAAAGTCAGGCACGCAAGATCACAAAGTATGGTACCAAGTTATCATGTCAGCAAACACGGTTTCTAGCGATGATCCCTTACACTCAAATGCCTTTTTCGAGCATCACCTATCTCATGTAAAATCAATGCATTCAAATTTCATCTGATTCAATCACATATCATATTCTGTAGGGTATCATCATACCTGACTTGATCATTCTTCTCATTCAACCATTGTATTCAACATGTTTCAACACAAATAGCCCTCTCATTTTTAAGTCAAAATCATATCAATTCTCAAAACATTTTATGTCATACTTTTCAAGATGTTTTCAAACAATTTACATCATATGAACATTTAAAATAAATTCACATCAAGAGAGGGATTCCATATCATTCATTCTCTCAAGTTAACATCTTTTTGGAATACATGCATATACATATATCATATATCATATATCAAATCACTTTAGAATTAGGCCTAAAGACTAAATCAATATCATAAAGATGCTTAAAACATGTTTATATTCATAATTTCAAAACCCCCATTTTTAAAATATGAAAATTTTAAGCCTATGAGATTTTTGAGATAACCCCACATACCTCTATATGCGAATATGATATGTGCTTCTTGAAGCCTACTTTGCGGGGATTCCAAATCTTCAATTTGTTTTGAAAACACATGGTTGAATCTTGAGTTATTGGGATTTTTATTTTGAAACCCTAAGGGGAGTTATTGAGTAATTTTGATGAATAAAGGTGTATTTTGGGGTCTTTGGAAACTGAATTTTGTGTTTATGGCTAAATAAGGGTGGGAAAAAGACCATTTTGCCCCAAAAACGGAGTGTTTAAGTCACTTGAAACCTTTACATAGGCGTCGCCTATGCTATCGCTTATGTTTACATAGGCACTGCCTATGCTATCACCTATGTTTACATAGGCACCGCCTATGCTATCGCCTATGGTTTTCTGTGGCCATGTGCGATTAGTTAGGCGATGCATACTAGTTTGAAAGGCCATAACTTTTTGCTCGGGTGTTGGATTTTAGAAAAATTGGTATCGTTGGAAAGTTAACTCGAATACCTATCATTTGACACATAGTTGGCTCTCTAATTTGTAATATACAAAGATCATGGTCGATAGAAGTTGACACAAATTATAATGTCCACTTAAACTTAATCGATCAAAGTAGTTTTCAACTCGTCCTTGAGTTGAAGGACCTCTATGGTCTAAATTCATGCTCAAATAAATTCATATACTACCTAAACATGCCAAATTGACATAGGATTTAAGGCTTTGTGATTATTAACGCATCAGAGTCATGGTTTTTATTCTAGCCTGAAATGCGGGGTATTACAATATATTTATGTATCTAGCTGTATAAAGTTATGGTACTAGTGTATATCCCCTTTTTATTATTTATTTTGTATAATCGTTACTTCATTTTATATATTACTATATATCTTTCTTTCACTCTTTATTCATATATTGACCTAGGATATATAGTATAGCATTAAAGTATATTGAATGTACCAGAAATAGGATAGTTCACCATGATACTTCCTTAGTCTTGCTATGTTAGACTCTTAGACATAAATTGGATAATTGTTCCTTATTATCCCATTAACTTGTCATATGATTTTTGGATTCTTGGGTGTAGTTTTTATTCTATTTATATATTGTATATATCTAATCTATCTTTGGAGCTCAGTTGGTAGTAGCCTACTAAGTACCATTTGTTTGGTACTCATACTACACTTCTGCAGCTTGCGGATCATAGTCTGGGTTATTGTCGTTGATATGTGTAATATGCGGAGCAACCCTGGTTCAGATACTTAGAGTGAGCTCCTGACATTTGGAGTATTACTTATCTCTCTCTTATGTATTAGACTAGTCTCTAAGTTATATTCGGAGATAAGTTTTATCAGTGTATTTCTCTTAATATTTCACTTTTGTACTCTTTTTATATTAGAAGCTCCTGTACTGATACCACCAAGTCTTAAGATTCTTCTATGTATTGATTTTATTTCATATATTCTGCATTCTTTTCCTTATATTATTGATTAATCTGTTACTATCCATTTCAGACTATGGGTTGGCTTACCTACTGGAGGGTTATGGTAGCGGCCATCATGACCTGACAAAATCAGGTCGAGACAAATTGGTATAAGAGCCTATTTTTCATTGGTGTAGTAGTACAAGGGGTAAGTGTTAGTAGAGTCATGTGGATCAATGTAGAGACATTTGTAACCTTTTTTCAGGAGGCTACAGTGGTATTTTAGGAAATTTACTTCATGACTCCTTATCGTGTGTCCACATTCCTATGAATCTTTAACACATTCTTTGACTGTACTTTATCCCCAAAGGATGATGTGATAATGTTGACAGATGAAGACGAGACTCTAATATATACTTCTAGAATTTTAGTGCAACATCAAACTAGAGGGTAAGAGATAGATATAAAATATCCTTAGCAACAGCTAAAAAGGGTTTAAGAAGAGTCCCAATAGACTTGTGGAGTGTGGTATAGTTCTTTGAGTCATGGAGACCATTCTACATTATAAGGGGCAGTATCTCAAAGTATTCTAGGATCTTGGTTTAGACATATTGTGATGAGGTATTGGTTCAGAGAATACCCCTTGTATAAGATAGATGATCAGTTACAGTTAGCATGTATTCCCTGCCAGCCTAGATCTTCTAAGATAGGCTTTGATTTTGGATGTTTGGACATAATTTTGCAAATTTATCTTAGCATCAGTTGGCTAGCCATTTGGGCTTAGTTTGTGTTCTCTCCATATTGATACTTCAGGAATTACTACGACTACAAAGAAACTAACTTCTAGTCTAGAGAGTGTCCCTGACATGATATTCTAGTCATTCGACTTAATTAGATCAGGTTGTAATATTGTGACATCTTCAGTTAAAGATGGTGCACTTGGCGACTCAATTGATGATTCAGTTAATTGGTTCGATTTAGACCCGTTCAAATTTATTTTCCCTATACCCATCAGGCATGGGACTGTGGATGTTACCATGATTGGTGTGCTTTTATTTCTTATATTTATCTTTTATTATGTGTATTGGGTTTTCATACCCATTGTTGATTGTATACCTTGATGAATTTATATCGGTCATTATGTACCTTATTATTCATGATTATGTTACTACTCTGTGGTTTATTGTATTTAGTATTGGATGGAGTATATATATACTGATGTTTTTCCCTTATGGGAGTGATTTAGGTTTGAGTCCTATTTATCTTGGCATATTAACCTTGTTATGGCCCTTGAGTGGTACATAATATTGATATTAAGTTTCGTACTGCCTATTCGGTATGTTGATAGTGATATTGACATTGCTATTGCTAGCACTATGTAAGGTTATTCATATTACTTTATATTAATACTTGATATTTTTACATGATGAATTTAATTCTCACTGGGTATCTGAATAGACTAGTGTTATCTAGTTAGACCTTTATTTTCTTTTAATACTATTTGCTGACTTGCAAATATAGCCCGATTTAGTGATTTTTTCCCCTAGAGTGGTGAGATCGACAGTGCTCCCTCTTGGTTAACTGTACTAGATTGATATCGAGCATGTATTATGGTATCAAAGGTAAGTGACCTTCTATGCTTTTTGTGGATTTTGAGTCAAAAATTTAGTTATGTTTCCTATTTTTGAGTTTGAGATCCTTAGACTTGCCTTTTGGGTTTTGAAGTATTTTGTTTTGGTTATCCCTTCTTGTATAACTCATTAGTGAAATAGACTAGTTTGAGATTTGTTCTTTTTTTTGTGGCTATTTCATCATTCAATAGCTATTTTGATATTTGATATTAAGATATCATGGATTTATCTCATATGTATGTTGGGTTTGTTCCCTCGTGATAGATTGCCTTGATTTTGTGTGGAGATTGGATACTCTTTTCTCATTGTGATATAGTTTTGTCTGGTGGAGTTGGAAAGTTAGAGGCAGGTGGCCTTTCCTGTGATCGCTTTTTAAGTTGGCAAATTAGAAACTCTTTATCTCAAGTTGTTGTTACCCAGGTGGTGGTCACAATTTTAAACTTTGTTTTGAGATTGGTATTTCTTCTTTAATTATGTGGTTCTTGGATGGATTCAGGAAATCCCCATTTCAGCGTTTGTTCGGCCTAGTAAGTCTTGGTGGATTGATTTTCCTCGATGATATGAGCTTGTAGGTATTTCTTTGCCTAGCTCGAGTATTGCATTAGTTAGTTCCCAGCTTAAGTTTCATTTTCTCTAAATAGCTAAAGTTTTTACCATCACCAGTGAGATTTTGAGCAATAAGAAGTTTTGAGTATGTTTGGAAAGTTTATGCCCTCCAATGGATATGGATTGGGTTATATCTATTTTTATCCCATGATTTTTTTCTTTGGCATGATTCCTATTTTGCGTCTATATTTTATTCCCCCCAGTTGATATAGAGTTGGTTATTTATGATTATCAGTCAGTATTTATCCCTGTGGTGATTTTGCTCTCTAGATATATCTCGACTGTGGTTTGGTATGATTTATCTTGGATATGTCAGATTAGGTACTAGAGTCGATTTGATATAGTTGACATTGATATAGCTTTATTGGCCCAGTTTTTGGATTTTGACTCTTTGGAATGGTGATTTGGAAGTATGGTAGATTTGGAGAATTAATGCGTAGTTATTTTTAGTTTTGATTTAGATATTTGAGATTGAGCAGTTTAGCTTTGGTATAGAGATTTTAGTTTGGTGTTGTTGAGTTGTCGTGCAGCCTTCGTTTTGGACCTGTCTTCGTTCGGATTTCATTAATCAGCTAATTGAACCTACTCCATGGTTGCCTATTTGGTCTTCTAGACTTCAGTTGGATTACAGTTAATAAGTGCTCAGATGATACCCCATCGGCCCCATATTGGTTATTTCAGTTTTGACCTCGAGTTTTAGTTTTTTGGGGAATTTTGAAAGATTTACTCGGTGGGATATCCTCGAGTTAGATTAAGTATGGCTTTATTCTCAGTAGATAAGACATCTTAGAGTGTAATATTTAGTGATGAGTAGTTATACCTTAGATTTTGAGATTTTAGTTTGATTTTCAGTTGAACTGGTTGTAGCATTAGCATGGATTTCATTCCGTGATTATCTCCATTTGTATGCCTATTGTGCTTATTCTCATGTTTTCCTTATGGACTTTCAGTGGATTAGCTTTAGTTCTTTGCATTCTCTATGATAGGACTATGTGGATGAGACTCAAGTGAATTTCTTCCTAGCTTAGAGTAGATAGCAGGTGGAAAAAGGTAAAGGGATGTTATTTTTGGATTTGGGGTTGATTTTATGACTCATGTCTTGGTTTGCTTTTGTCTTGGATGAGACTTTGTTGATTTATGTGGATATAGTGATGGTATCAATGTCATATGATTCAGATATGCATGCATCAGCTTTTTTAGTTCAGTTAGAGGCCAGTTAGCAGTTAAATTGAGTTGGCTATTTTGGAAGTAGTATGAAAGTGCTAGTTGAAAAAGGGATACCTGTGGCGAAATCTCTTGCAAGTGTATTCCCCCTGCTAAGATTATCTAATAAGTCATGCTTGGAGCATGCGAGCCCAGTACCTTATCCTTTCGAGCTTTTGAGATTCTTTCTATCCATTAACTTTCGGGGATGAAAGTCCTTTTAGTAGTAGATATTGTAATGACCTTTTAGGTCATTTCCCAAATTTATGCTTATATTCACCATTTGAGCTTCTCCATTGCTACCCTAAGTCATTTATGACTTCCTGGGACCAACAGTTCAGTTACCAAGCAGTTCATTTGTTTTTGAGAACTAATTCCCTAATTAGAAGTCTTCGCTGGTTCCAAATGGCCACCGGGAAAAACTTTAGTGAAATAATCTTGAATGTAAATTTCGACTGTGCCAGTAGATACATAATATCAATTTTAACCCAGATATACCTTTGATTCTGATCCTAATGCACCCGAGCTTATTTCGATCAATTGGTCAGAAAGTTAGAAATTAGAAAGAATAGGTGTGGGGCTTATATTTGGTCAAAACAACCTCGGATGGAAAATCCAACTTCTCCATCTCATCTGAAACATTGAATTTAGGCTAGTGAGCCCTTGGTTTAGGTCCCATGGCTCCCAAACTTATTTTGGGCTATTGAACGGATTTTTAAGAAAAGTGACAAAACTATAGTGTGGGACCCACTTTTGACCTAAACGATCTCCTAGGAAAGTTTTGATGATTCCAATGGATTTTAAATGTTGTTTACACTCAAAATTCATTATTGGATTATGTTATTTGGATTTCGTATGAGTTCAGAGAGTCAAAAACTTATTTTTTAGTTTTGTTGTCATTTGGGCAACCGTGATCGTGACCAAGAGTGTGCAATTGCGGGAGCACGAACACAACCTATTGGATCACGATTGCGACACCTGAGTACCTATAGGGGCTATATAAAGTCCCCAAGACGCATTTAGGGTATTTCTCCTTCACTATTTATACTAAGAAACCCAAAAATATTGAAATAACACAAAATTGGGGGGGGGGGGGGGGTGACTTGGGAGCTTAATTATCATCTTGTATGGCAATTATCTTCAAGATTAAGGTAAAAATTTCTTGAATTCATGCTTGAATTTCTTAGTTTGGACCCAAAACCCTAATTTAGCTCAGGGCTTGAATTTAGCCTAAAGTATGCTTAATTTGCACCTGTTTCTTAAGGGTTATCATTTCTTGTTCATCTGTGAATATTGGTTTGGTGTTGGAAACTTATTTTCCATGTGTGGGATCCACTTGGGGTTTTTGTGTCGTTTTTGGACCCGAAGCATAATAGTACAATATGGGTATCATTTGACTCGTATTGATGAGTAGATTATGGTTTTGATAGTGTGATGACATTTTGAGGATTGTAAAGTTAAGATAAGCATGTGGTGCATGAAGTGAAGTTTTACGGTTTGACCTTGAGGTAGGCCTCTATATACTTTTCTTCATAGACGATGTGTGATATATATTGCATGTGAATATGGATGTTAGGCTTGATTATGAGTAGGATATCTTGGCCTTGATTGTTGATGTTTGGGGATTAGATGAGGGTTTTGGACCCATAAAATGGCATTTTTATACCCTTTTTGAATCCTATTGCCTTCCTTCTCTAGTTTAGATTAGTTATAGAATGGATATGATATAATGCTATGTTTGGGACGTGGTTTTAACATTTGAAGCATGATTTGTATATTTGACCTTATTGGACTAGTATGGTAGTCTTGAAACCATAAGTTGGATATAGTTGACTTGAGTACCCTTGTTTCTAGTCGAAGTTGATATCTTAGGCTTGAATATGGCTTATTTGGCATCTAGAAGTTGAACTAGATTTCGTAGCCTAGTTTGTGGCATAGTTTACCTAAATATGGGAATTTAGGATTAGATGTGGGATTTTTCGGCCCACTTAGGCCTAAACTTACATTGAGCCTTGTGGACTTAGTTGCAGAAGTTAGACATAAATAAGGATAGTAAACCTTAGAATAAGGTTACTTCATAACTTGGTAACTTTTATTGATATTTTTGGATTGTTTCTTTTGTGTTATGGTTATGATACTCTTTTTGGAAGTTATATTTGGCGTTTAGAGATGATATTCCTCCTAGATGCATTATGTGGCCTATAGAGATATTATTTCCTCTTAGACTTGATGATTGACCTATAGAGATGTTATTTTCTCTTAGACTTGATGATTGGCCTATAGAGATGTTATTTCCTCTTAGACTTGATGATTGACCTATATAGATGCTATTTCCTCTTAGACTTGATGATTGGCCTATATATATGTTATTTCTCATAGGCTTGATAATTGGCCGATAGAGTTGCTTTCTCTTTAGTCATGATTGTTGGACCTATAAAGATGATGTCCCTCTTAGATATGGTATTTAGCCTAGAGAGGTGATAGTCCTTGTAATCATATTGTATGACCTATTGACATAAGATATCCTATAGATGATTACATATTTATTGACATTATGCCTCCTAGAGGTGCGATACCTCTTATGTGAGAGATGATTACATGTTTATTGATATTATGCCTCCTATGTGCTAGATGCCTCCTATGTATAAAAAGATTAAACATATGTTACGACATATACATATGATTATTGATATGAGTTTTGGATAAAGTAATGGGCCAAACATCGTGTTATGATACTGATTCAATAGCCGAGAAGTCTATATCATTATAATAGATGTGATTACAGTTTATGAATATGAATATATATATTTTTGTATAGACATATCTCTGGTATGGGGCGGAGGAAGATATGGTATGATGCTTACTATTTCACTGATTCAATACTGGTGATGGCATGTATAAATTTAGTACATTCGTGATTATTATATTGGTAATTGATGTGATGCTAGTTGAAATACAATCTTTTGACTATTTTTCCTAATTAATGGTTAAGCTAAGTGGTAGCTAGATGTATTTTAGGTGGCTATAGCACTTGGTGGCTAGAAATCTAATGTACTACTTAATAAACCTTGCTTAGTTGAGACATGGTAACTAGCGATGATTGACATATGGCTAATAATGATGTTGAATAGTTGACAAATAAGGATTAGTTGGTAAACGACGGTGAGTTAATGAAGGATATTAGTTAATAAGGAATGGTTAAATGATAAACAGTAACTTGTTGACTATTAATGATTAACAAACATAGTATGGTTAGTTGATAATAATGAAAGATAGATAAATGGCGGTTTTAGTCTAGTGATGAACCTTGACTAGATGATAGATGTTGGCTATTTAATATATAGTGGTTAGTTGCTATTCCCATAAGTAAGGATTATGTGAAGGATAATGTTTAGGCTAATAACTAGAGGTTATGTGATGACTACCAAACTAGTAATTCTATTATAATAAGTGTTGGTTAACTAATAATGAGTAGTTGAAAGGTATTGATTTGATGGATTTTCATGGTAATATGTCTATTTTTATGAATATTTTGGTGTATCTTATTTGGTAATGGTAATTGAGATAATATTGTTTCCCATCAAGGCTAGAGGATACTATTATGATGATATTGATACCCGGCAAGGCTGGAGGATACTATTATGTCTATATTAATACCCGGTAAGATAATATTGATGCCTGACAAGGCCAGAGAATATTATTATAATGATATTGATACTCGACAAGGCTGGAGGATACCGTTGTGATAATGTTGATACCTGGCAAGACTGGACGATATCTTGATGATATGTTAATACCCGGCAACACTGCAGGTTTATAACGATAATGATGGTTCTAATGAGGATAGTTATGATGAGTTGTGACATTGATGGTACACTTTGCATTCATTCCTGCATGTGCATCACCTATCACTATTATGCGTCTATATTTATTAGCCAATATAGGATGGTTTCATATATATCGGTGAAGAATATACCTTGTGTTGTTGTATGTTGATTGAGCCTTCTAAGCCTGGGGAGGTGGGGTTACGCATAGGTTCGGCTATGTATTTGGTTTTCCAGAGTAGCCAATTATTCATGTCGTTATTGATATTATTGTTATCATTGTTATGATAATTATTATGGTTAGCTTATGAAAAATTGGACACTGATTCGGTATCGGGAGTTGAGATATGTTTTCTTCCTCTCTTGTCTTATGATTAGATTAGTATGCATGATCATTTTAAGTCTGGCCATGTGGATTAGAAACCCCGAGTATGATAGTATTTAGATCCTGATAAGTATTATAATGAGGTCTTAATTGAGAATATGATTATATAGGTTACACTTTGAGATGACCTCATGCTTATATGCATATATATCTATATATATATATCTAGCCATATGAAGCTATGGTACTAGCGTATATCCCTTCCTTGTTGTTCATTTTGTATAGTCGTTACTTGGCCTTGTATATTACTATATATCTTTCTTTCGATCTTTATTCATAAATTGACCTGGGATGTATGGTATAACATTGATGTATATTAAATGTAGCTGGAATAAGATAGTTTACCATGATACTTCCTTAGTCTTACTATGTTAGGCTCTTGGACATGAACTGGATAGTTGTTCCTTAGTATCCCATTGACTTGTCATATGATTTTTGGACTCTTGCGTGTAGTTTCCATTCTGTTTATATGTTTTATATATTTGCTTTATCTTTGGAGCTTAGTTGACAGTATCCTACTGAGTACCATTAATTTAGTACTCATACTATACTTCTATAGCCTACAAATCATAGTACGGGTTATCACCGTTGATATGTGCATCATGCGGAGCAACCTTGGTTCAACGACTTAGAGTGAGCTCCTGACGTTTAAAGTATTACTTTTCTCTCTCTTAAGTATTAGACTAGTCTCTAAGTTGTACTTGGAGATAAGTTGTATCGGTGTATTTCTCTTGATGTTTCACTTTTGTACTTTTTTATATTAGAAGCTCTTGTACGGATACCACTAGGTTTTGTGATTCGTTTATGTATTGATCTTTTTTTCATATATTCCACATTTTTTTCCTTCTATTATTGAGTAGTTCATTACTAGCAATCTGGACTATGGGTTAGCTTTCTTACAGGAGGGTTATGGTAGGCGCCACCATGACCTAAGGAAATCAAGTCGGGATAAATTGATATCATAGCTTAGGTTTCATTGGTGTATTAGTACAAGGGCTAAGTGTTAGTAGAGTCTTGTATATTGGTTCGGAGACGTCCGTAACCTATCTTCAGGAGGCTATAGAGATATTTTAGGAAATTCACTTCATGACTGCTTATCGTGTGTCCACATTCCTATGAACCTTTAACATATTCTTTGACTCTATTTTATCCCCAAAAGACGATGCGATATTGTCGACAGATGCAGATAAGACTCCAACATGCATTTCTAAAATTTTAGTGCAACATAGGACTAGGGGATCAGAGATGGATATAAACTATCCTTAGCATCAACAAAAATGGGTTTGGGAAGAGTTTCCATTAGACTTGCGGAGGGTGGTATGGTTCTTTGGGTCATGGAGACCATTCTATATTATGAGGGGAAGTATCTCTAAGTATTCTAGGATCTTGGTTTGGCTGTGTTATAATAAGGCATTGGTTTAGAGAATGCCTCTGGTATAAGATAGGTGATCAACTATTATTAGCATGTATTCCCCTCCAGCCTAGATCTCTTAAGACAGGCTATGATTTTGGAAGTTTGTACATAATTTTGCGAATTTATCTCGGCGTCAGTTGCCCAACCATTTGGGCTTAGTTTGTGTTCTCTCCACATTGATTCTTCAAGAATTACTACGTTTACAAAGAAATTGACTACTAGTCTAGGGAGTGTCCCTGGCATGAGATTACAGTCATTCAGCTTAATTAGATCAACTTGTGATGTTATGACATCTATAATTAGAGATGGTGCACTTGGTGCCTCAATTGATGATTTAGTCAATCGATTCTATTTAGACAAGTTCAGATTTATTTTCCCTATGCCCATCAAGTATGTGACTGTATATGTTACCACGTTTCATGTGGTTTTATTTCTCACATTTATCTTTTATTATGTGTATTGGGGTTTTCATACCCATTGATAATTATATGCCTTGATGAATTTGTATCGGTCATTATGTACCTTATTGTTGAATTCATGATTATGTTACTACTCTGTAGTTTATTTATTTTAGTATTGGATGGAGTAGATATATATTGATGTTTTTTCCTGATTGGAGTGGTTTGGGTTCTAGTCCCATTTATCTTGGCACATTAACTCTATTGTCACCCTTGAGTGTACATAAAATTGATATTCAGTCTAGTACCATCTGTTCGGTATGTTGTTAGTGATATTTCCATTGCTATTGCTACCACAATGTGAGGTGATTGATATTACTTTATATTATCACTTGATATTCTTACATGATGAATTTGATTCTCGTTGGGTAGCTGTATAGACTAGTGTTATCTAGTTAGACTTTTATTTTCTTGTGATACTATTTGGTGGCTTACGTGGATATAGCCTGATTTGGTGATTTTTTCCCTAGCGCAGCGAGGTTAACTGTGCTCTCTCTTGGTTAGATATATTAGATTAATTTTGGGCATGTATTGTGGTATCAAAGGTAAGTGAACTTCTATAGGTTTTATGGATTTTGAGTTGGAAATTTAGTTACGTTGCCTCTTTTTGAGTTTGAGATCCTTAGACTTTTCTCCTGGGTTATGAAGGATTTTTACTTTAGTTATCCCTTCTTGTATAACCCATTTGTATGATGGACCAGTTTGAGGTTTGTTCTTTGTTTGTGGCTATTTCATCATCCAATAGCGATTTTTATATTTGATATTGAGATATCATGGATTTATCTCATAGGTATGTTGGGTTCATTCCTTCGTGATGGATTGCCTTGTTATTAGTGTGGAGATTGGATACTCTTTTTTTTGTTATGATATGGTTTTGTCTAATGGAGTTGGAAAGTTAGTGGTAGGTTGACTTTTCTGTGATTGCTTTTTAAGTTGTCAAATTAGAAACTCTTTAGCTCAAGTTGTTGGTACCCTGGTGGTGGTCACAACTTTGACCTTTGTTTTGATATTTGTATTTCTTCTTTTATGATGTGGTTCTTGGGTGGATTCAAGAAATCCTCTTTTCAGCATCTGTTTGGCCTGGTGAGGCTTGGTGGAGTGATTCTCCTCAATGATATGAGCCTATGACTATTTCTTTGCCTAGATGGAGTATTACATTGGTTAGTTCCCAGCTTAAGTTGTATTTTCTCCGAGTTGCTAAAGTTTTTGCCTTCACTATTGCGATTTTCAGAATTGAGAAGTTTCGAGTATATTTGGATAGTCCATGCCCTCCAGCGAATATGGATTGGGTTATATGCTTTTTCATCCAGTGATTTTTCCTTTGGCATGATTCCTATTTTGCGGCAATATTTTGTTCCATCCAGTCGATAAAGAGTTGGTTACTTGTGATTATCAATCAGTGTTTATCCTTATGATGATTTTGCTCTCTAGATATGTCTTGATTATGGCTTGGTATGGTTTATCTCGAATATGTTAGATCAGGATACTAGAGTCGATTTGAGATAGTTGACATTGATATAGCTTTATTGGCCCAGTTATTGGATTTTGACTCCTTGGAATGGCGATTTAGAAGTATTATAGATTTGGAGCATTAGTGCATACCCGTTTTTTACTTTTGATTTAGATATTTGAGATTGAGCAATTCAGCTTTGGTATTAAGATTTTAGCTTGGTGTAGTAGAGATATCATACAGCCTTCGTTTTAGACTTATCTTAGTTTAGATTTCATTTATAGGCTAGTTGAGCCTACTCCATGGTTGCTTATTCGGTCTTCTAGACTTCAGTAGGATTATAGTTGATAAGTGCTTAGATGATAGCCCATGGGCCCTATATTGGTTATTCTAATTTTAACCTCGAGTTTCAGTTTTCTTAAGGAATTTTGGAAGATTTACTCAGTGAGCGTAATATCATTGAGTTAGATTTAGTATGGCTTTATTCTCGGTGGATGAGACATCCTGGAGTGGAATATTTAGTGATAAGTATTTATACCTTGGATTTTGAGATTTTAGTTTGATTTTCATCCGAACTAGTTGTAGCATTAACTTGGATTGCATTCCGTGATCATCTCTATTTGTATGCCCAAATAATGCCTTATGAGCTTATTCTCATGTTTGCCTTATGGAATTTCAGCGGATCAGCTTCAGGTTTTTGAGTTCTCCATGATGAGACTATGTGGATGTGACTGAGTGATTTTTCTCTTAGCTTGGAGTAGATAGCAGGTGTAAAAAGGTAAAGGAATGTTATTTTTGGATTTGGAGTCAATTTTATGACTCATGTTTTTGCTTTCTTTTGTCTAGGATGAGCCTTTTTTTGATTTATGTGGATATAGTGATGGTATCAACGTGAAGTGATTCGGATGTGTGTGCATTAGCCTTTTTAGTTCAATTGGAGGCCAGTTAGCAGTTAACTTGAGTTGGCTATTTTGGAAGTAGAATGAGAGTGCTGGTTTAAAAAGGAATACCTGTGGCAAAATCCCCTCCAAGTGTTTTCTCTTAACTAAGGTTATCTAGGAAGTCATGCTTGGAGCATGCGGGCCCAGTACCTCATCCTTTCGAGCTTTGGGATTCTTTCTGTCCATTGACTTTCGGGGATGAAAGTCCTTTTAGTAGTGGATATTGTAATGACCCTTCAGGCCATTTTCTATATTTAAGCTTATCTTCACCATTTGAACTTTTTCATAGCTACCCCATGTCATTTATGACTTGCTGGGACCGACGGTTTGATTACTGGGTAGTTCGTTCAGTTTTTAGAATAATTTACCATTAGAAGTCTTCGCTGGTTCCAAATGGCCACCAATAAAAAACCTTAGTGAAATGATCTTGGATATAAATTCCGACTGCTCTAGTAGATTCGTAATATCGATTTTAGTCCAGATAGACCTTTGGTACCAATCTAAATACACCCAAGCTTATTTCGACCTATTGGTTGAAAAGTTGGAAATTGGAAATAATGGGTATAGGACTCACATTTGGTCGAAACGACCTCAGATGGAAAATCCGACTTTGGTATCATTTTTGGAACGTTAATTTAGGCTAGTGAGTCCCTTGGTTCAAGTCTCATGGCTCCCAACCTTATGTTGTGCTATTGAGAGGATTTTTATGAAAAGCGACAAAACTATAGGTGTGGGCCACACTTCTTGTCTAAACAAACTCCTATGAAATTTTTATGATTCCAATGTATTTGAAATATGGTTTACACTCAGAATTAACTATAGGATCATGTTATTTGGATGCCATATGATCTTCGAGGGTCAAAAACTTATTTTTTAGTTTTGCTATCATCTGGTGTAACCGCGATTGCAGCCAAGAGTGTATGATCGCAATAGTGCAAACGTGGCCTGTAGGACCGTTATTGTGACACCTGAGTACCTGTTGGGGCTATATAAAGGCCCCAAGACACGTTTGGGCATTTCCGCATCACTATTTAGACCTAGGAACCCCAAAATAATTATAATAACTCAAAATTGGTCATGGAGGTGACTTGGGAACTTAATTATCATCTTGTATGGCGATTATCTTCAAGATTAAGGTAAGAATTTCCTTAATTCATGCTTGAATTTCTTAGTTTGGACGCAAAACCCCAATTTAGCTTAGGGCTTGAATTTAGCCTAAAGTATGCTTAATTTGCACCCGTTTCTTAAGGGTTATGATTGCTTATTCACGTGTGAATATTGGGTTGGTCTTGAAAACTCATTTTTTGTTTGTGGGACCCACTTGGGTTTTGTGTCATTTTCGAACCCAAAGCACAATAGTGTAATATGGGTATCGTTTGACTCGTATTGATGAGTAGATTATGGTTTTTATAGTATGATGAAATTTTGAGGATTGTAAAGTTAAGATGAGCATGTGGTGCATGAAGTGAGGTTTAGCGGTTTGACCTTGAGGTAGGCTTCTGTATAATTTTCTTCATAGATGATGTGTGATATATATTGTGTGTGAATATAAATGTTAGGCTTGATTATGAGTAGGATAGCTTTGCCTTGATTGTTGATCTTTGGGGATTAAATGAGGGTTTTGGACCCGTAAAATGGCATGTTTATACCCCTTTTGAATCCTATTGCCTTCCCTCTCTAGTTTAGATTATTTATAGAATGGATATGATATAATGCTATGTTTGGGATGTAGTTTTAACATTTGAAGCATGATTTGTATATTTGACCTTATTGGACTGGTGTGGTAGTCTTGAAATCGTAAGTTTGATAGAGTTGACTTGAGTACCCTTGTTTCTGGTTGAAGTTGCTATCTTAGGCTTGAATGTGGCTTATTTGACATCTAGAAGTTGAAATAGATACCATAGCCAAGTTTGAGGCATAGTTTGCCTAAATATGGGAATTTAGGATTAGAAGTGGGATTGTTCGGCCCACTTAGGACTAAACTTGCGTTAAGCCTTGTAGACTTGGTTGCGGAAGTTGGACATAAAGAAAGCTTGTAAACCTTAGTATAAGGTTACTTCATAACTTGGTCACTTCTATTGATGTTTTCAGATTGTGGCTTTTGAGTTATAGTTATGATACTTCTTGTGGAAGTTATATTGGGAATTTAGAAATGATATTCCTCCTAGATACGTTATGTGGCCTATAGAGATGGTATTTCCTCTTAGACTTTATAATTGGCCTAGAGAGATTCTATTTTCTCTTAGACTTGATGATTGGCTTATAAAGATGTTATTTCCTCTTAGACTTGATGATTGGCCTATATAGATATTATTTTCTCTTAGACTTGATGATTGGCCCATGTAGATTCTATTTTATCTTAGACTTGATGATTAGCCTATAGAGTTGCTATTCCCTTTAGTCATGATTGTTGGACCTATAGAGATGATGTCCATCTTTGATATGGTAATCGACCTAGAGAGGTGATATTCCCCATAATCATGTTGTATGACCTATTGATATAAAATATCTTATTGATGGTAACATTTTTATTGACACTATGCCTCCTAGAGGTGAGATGTTGTGAGATATGATTACGTGTTTTTTGAAATTGTGCCTCCTATATGTGAGATGCCTCCTATGTATAAAATTATTAGAGATATGCTACGACTTATAAATATGATTATTGATATGAGTTTTGGATAAATTAATGGGCCAAGGGCCATGTTATGATATTGGTTCAATAGCCGAGAAGTGTTTATTATTATAAATGATGTGTTTACAGTTTATGAGTATGCATATGCATATGTTTGTATATGTATCTCTTCGGTATGGGATAGAGAAAGATGCGGTATGATACTTACTATTTAACTGATTGAATACTGGTGATGGAATGCATAGATTTGGTACATTCATGATTATTATATCAATAATTGATATAATTCTAGTTGAATTCTTCCTAATTAATGGTTAAGCTAATTGTTAACTAGATGTCTTTTAAGTGGCTATATGTAAGACCCCGCAAAGTTCCCTCGTAGTCTGAGCCTTTAGAGCGTGTAGAGTGAATGTAATTCCAGCCCAAAAAGATAAAGGAGTGTATTCCAAAGTGACTAGTGTTTAAACCTTGCTGAATTTTCCTAAAAGATAAGGAGCCCTCGACGGACCGTCGCACCCACCGTCGCAGATCCCATTCAGTAATTCTAAGTCATTCTTAAAAGGGTATTTTCGGTCTTTTTCCACCCTTTCCACATCTAAATATATTAGATTCAAGGCATAACATTATATTTTTCCATAACATCCAAAAATTAGGGTTTTCTCTCAAGATTAAGCCTCAAGAGCAAATCCAAATCTTTCTCCAAGAACCTTAAGATTCAACCATAGTTTCTACGAATTGAGTTAAGAATCAAGGTTTCCAAGTCAAAATCTTCAATAACCCTCACTCAAGAGTTCCAAAAAGAGTCTCAAGAAAGTTGTTCACCTACAAGTCATAATCTAAGGTACGTGGGGTTTGAACAAGGACACTTCTCTCGTCTTTGTGCCCAAAAGTTGTTTTACTTACGAGAATATATGATTTTCTATGTTTTCTTAAGAAATTAAAGTATGGGTTTATACCCTATGTTGTTATTCCTTGAGATTTTAATAGTTCCAATGTTGTAGAAATTGAAGTACATGAGTATGTTGAGATTTTAAAGCAAAATGTTGAAAGTTCTAAATTTTCTATATGATTTATGAATCTTTATGACATCTAGTATGCATTTTGATGAGTCTTAACTTGAGATTTGACTATGGGTCATTAAGCCCTACTTGAGATTTGCAATTTTATGAACTTTTGTGCTATAAGCACCCATGAATTGAGTACTTTGATATCATTGAGAAAGATTTGGCCTTTCGGTCATAATAGAGTTGAAATCCAAATTGAGTATGATTTAAAGTAAATAGAAATATGTTTTGGTCATCATTATAGACCCTTGAGTTAGTTTAATGTGGATTTCCTAAGAGTTCTGAGCTGATTATGAGAGTAGTATTTAGTACCGAGTTGGGTATGATTCCAAGGTCTCATACCCCAAAACTACGTGCCAATATTGATTCAAGATTTATGGGCCCAAGGCCGAGATAGTGATCACTAAAGATGAGGTTCTACTTCAATGGCAAGGATAGAATAGCTCTCCCCAATGTGGGCAAGACGTTGGACTCCATGTAGCTCATATGGTTTATGTCGGTTAGATAAAACTCTTGAGTTCCAAGTGTCCCGAGTTCCAAGTTTCCTGAGTCTAAAAGAGGTCCAGCGTTCTCAAGTGTTAACAGTTCCTGAAAGTTCTAAGTCCTTAAGTTTTAAAGAAGTTTTACTCTCCACAAGATAAAAGCATGAGTTTGAAAGTATTGTTTAAAGCTTTCTTTAGCCTTCAAGTACTGAGAATAAGAGGTGGGTACAGATTTTTAAAGTTAATTATAATTACCCATGAGATTTGTGTTACATATTTCACTATTCATGATTTAAGAGTTTTATATTCTAGACTTATTCGACCCATGTGGGTCATTCCTGTTTACATGCATGATTTTGTTAAAGAGTATTGATATTGTTTTATGTAAATGCATACACCCCTATATACTCAGTACATTCCTAAAGTTTTGATCCACATATACATCTGTGTGCTACATTGTCTCATAATGTAGGATCAGGTGCTCAGTCCCAACAGTGACAGTGATCTCCGAGCATCTCATGTACATCCTTATCCTTGGTGAGTCCTCATGATTTGAGGACCTATAATTGCAGCTTTTCCGCTTTCATAGTGTTTTGAGTTTTACTTTCAGATCATTGCAAGTTAGTTGGGGTCTGTCCCAATGGCTCTCCAGTTTGAGTAGTAGAGGCTTTGTCAGACTAGACTGTCCGTTGAAGTTGTGTTCTAGATTATTAGTATTTTGCTATTCAGACATTGTATCCAGTTATCTCAATTTATAGCTAACACAACAAAGTATCATTATTTATCTTATTTATCCTGAAGCAAGTCTTAGAAGTAATAACAAGCTCAAAGGGTTAGTTTAGGGCTACTTGTAGCCTTAAGCACCGCCTGACGTCTCGGGATGAGATTTTAGTGCATTACACTATAGCACTTGATGGCTAGAAATATAATGTACTTGTTAATGAACCTTGCTTAGTTGAGATATGGTAACTAGCGATCATTGATACATGGCTAATAATGATTTTGAATAGTTGCAAAAGGATGGTTAGTTGGTAAACAATGATTAATTAATGAATTATGTTAGTTAATAAAAAATGGTTAGATGAAAAATGGTAAATTGTTGACTATTAATGATTAACGGATATAGTATGGCTAGTTGATAATAATGAATGGTGGATAAATGATAGTTTTGGTCTAGCGATGAACCTCGACTAGATGATAGATGTTGGCTATTTAATATATAGTCGTTAATTTCTATTCCCGTGAGTAAGGGTTATGTGAAGGATAATATTTAGGCTAATAACTAGAGGTTATGTGATGACTAGCAAACTAGTGATTCTATTATAATAGGTGTTGGTAAACTAATAGCGAGTAGTTGGAAGGTATTGACTACATATATATTCTATGGTGATATCTATATTTTTATGAATATTTTGGTGTATCTTATTCAGTAATAGTAATTGTGAAAATATTAATGCCCGACAAGGCCGACGAATACTATTGTGATGATATTGATACCCGCCAAGGCCGGAGGATAGTATATGATGATATTAATACCCAACAAGACCAGAAGATACTATTGTGTTGATGTTGCTTCCCGAAAAGGCCGGAGGATACTATTATGATGATATTGATATCCGGAAAGGCCGGAGGATACACTTGTGATGATGATAATACTCGGCAAGGCCGGAGGATCTATTGATGATATGTTAATACCCGGCAAGGCCAGAGGTTGATTACTATGATGGTCCTAATGAGGACAGTTATGATGAATTGTGATATTGATGGGATACTTTGCATTCATTCCTGCATGTACATTGCCTATCACCAGTATGCACTTATATTTATCAGCCGGTATGTGACGATTGCATATAAATGGGTGAAGAATATGCCTTGTGTTATTGTATGTTGATTGAACCTTCCGAACCTAGGGAAGTGGAGGTACGCATATGCTCGGCTAGGTATTTGACTGTCCGGAGTATCCGGTTATTTACGCCATTATTGATATTGTTTTTATCATTGTTATGATCATTATTATGGCTAGCTTATGATAGATTGGTCATTGATCCAGTATCAGGAGTTGAGGTATGTCTTCGGCCTCTCATATTTTATCATTCCATTATTATGCACAATTATTTCATGTCTCTCCATGTGGTTTAGAAACACCGAGTATGATAGTATTTAGATCCTGATATGTATTACATGAGGTCTTAATTGAGAATATGATAATATAGGTTATGCTTTGAGATGACCTCATGTTTATATGCATATATCTATATATATATAGCCATATGAAGCTATGGTACTAGCATATATCCCTTCCTTGTTGTTTATTTTGAATAGTTGTTACTTCGCCTTACATATTACAATATATCTTTTTTTTCACTATTTATTCTGTTATTGACCTAGGATGTATGGTATAGCATTGACTTATATTTAATATAGCTGGAATAGGATAGTTCACCATGATATTTCCTTAGTCTTAATATGTTAGACTCTTGGACATGAACAGGATAGTTGTTCCTTATTATCCTATTGACTTGTCATATGATTTCTGGATTCTTGGTTGTAGTTTCCATTCTATTTATATGTTGTATATATCTGCTTTATCTTTGGTACCTATTGAGTACCATTCGCTTGGTACTCATACTACACTTCTGCAGCCTGCAGATCATAGTACGGGTTATCGCTGTTGATATATGCATCATGCGGAGAAATCCTGGTTTAAAGAATTAGAGTAAGCTCCTGACGTTCGGAGTGTTACTTATCTCTCTCATATGTATTATACTAGTCTCTAAGTTGTACTTGGAGATAAGTTTATTTCTCTTGATATTTCACTTTTGTACTTTTTTTATATTAGAAGCTCTTGTACTAATACCACTAGGTTTTGGGATTCT
Source organism: Capsicum annuum (assembly GCF_002878395.1). NCBI lineage: Eukaryota > Viridiplantae > Streptophyta > Magnoliopsida > Solanales > Solanaceae > Capsicum > Capsicum annuum. Next base: position 106,058,768 of record NC_061119.1, read on the forward strand.
TGTATCTGTTGACCTTTATTTCATATATTTTGCTTTCTTTTCCTTATATTATTGAGTTGTATATTACTAGCCGTTCTAGAAAATGGGTTGGCTTGCCTATTGGTGATTTATGGTAGGTGTCATCATGACTTAAGGAAATCAGGTCGTGACAATACTTGGGATTCATGTCCTCTTCCGTCTCCCAAGTAGCTTCCCTGGACTTTTGGTTCCTCCATAGAACCTTTACCAAAGCCACTTCTTTCGTTTGCAACTGGCGTACTTTCTGATCCTAGATCCTCACTGGGTTCTCCTTGTAGGACAAAGATTTCAAAATATCAACATCCCTCAAGGGAACAACCAACGATTGATCACTCACACATTTCCACAACATAGAGACACAGAAAATCGGGTGAATGGAGTTTATACTAGAAGGCAACTCCAACTCATAGGCAACATTGCCAACCCTTTTCTCAAATCAAGTAAGGGCCAACATACCGGGGACTAAGCTTCCCCTTTTTACCAAACTGCATAACTCCCTTCATGGGAGACACTTTTAAGAATACCGAATCGCCAACACTAAACTCTAAGTCCCTACGTCTCGCGTCTGCATAGGACTTTTGGCGACTTTTGAGTGGTTTTAAATCTATCATGAATTACCTTCACCTTCTCTAAAGCTTGCTGTACTAAATAGGGGACAAGCAACTTACCCTCTCCAACCTCGTACCACCCAATAAGAGATCCACATCTCCTACCATACAATGCCTCAAAAGGCGCCATGCCAATACTAGAGTGGTAACTATTATTATAGGCGAACTCAATCAAAGGCAAGTGTTCATACAACCTGCCACCATAATCAATCACACAAGGACACAACATGTCCTCTAATTTTTTGATGGTCCTTTCCTATTGCCCATCCGTTTATGGGTGGAAAGCTATACTAAGGCATACTATAGTACTCAAGACCTTTTGGAATGACTTCCAAAAGTGGGATTAAAACGGAGGGCCACAATCCAAAATAATAGAGACCGGAGTATCGTGCTACTTCACGATCTCCGGAAGATACAACTTAGCATAATCTTCCGCTGATAAGTTAGTCCTCATGGTTAACAAGTGAGTGGACTTGGTAATTCTATCAAAAAATGACCCAAATAGAATCACATTGATTTCGGGATATAGGAAGACCGGTAAAAAAATCCATATTAATTGCCTCCCACTTCCATTCGGGTAATGGGATCTCTTGATACAAGCCCCCAGACCTCATGTGCTCAAATTTCACTTATTGATACACCACACACTTGGCCATATAACTATCCACATCACGCTTCATATTACCCCACTAATAAAACTCTCTAAGATCATGGTACATTTTTGTAGAACCGGGATGAATGGCATAACGGGATCCATGAGCCTCGACCATGACCGTTTCCCTTAATCCATTGATATTAGGAACGCATAGCCTACCTTGATATCTAAAGATACCGTCACCACCAATCACAAAGTCTGCAACTTTATGTTGACCCACATTGCTCTTGATTTTCATCAAGTCAGGTTCTAATACTTGCTTTTCCTTTATCTCAACAATAAGACATGACTGAGATACTGGAAGCACAAATAGACCCCTATCCTTGGAGTACGCAAATCGAACTCCAATATTATCCAAACGCTGAATGTATTTCACCAATTCCCATTTATCCCCATCTACATAGGCCAAACTCTCCATGGACAATCTACTAAGAGCATCGACGACTACATTCTCCTTACCGGGATGGTAATGAAGATTCATATCATAGTCTTTCAAAAGCTCGAGCCACCTTCTTTGCCGAAGATTTAACTACTTTTGAGTTAACACATATTAGAGGTTCTTATGACTGGAAAATATATCAACATGCACCCCATATAGGTAATGTCTTAAAATCTTCAATGCAAAGACCACGGCTAACAACTCTAAGTCATGAGTAGGGTAATTCTTCTCATGAACTTTAAATTGTCTAGAAGCATAGGCCACTATCCTACCATGGTGCATCAATACGCAACAAAGACCGACATGAGAAGCATCATAATAAACCACAAAACCATCACTACCCTCGGGCAAGGTCAAAACTGAAGCCAAAGTCAATTTATTTTTCAACTTCTCAAAACTACCGTCACATGCATCGGACCATAAGGACTTGACCTTCTTTTGGGTCAATTTGGTCAGCGGGGCATCTATAGTAGAGAAACTCTCCACAAACCTTCTATAGTAACCGGGTAGACCCAAGAAGCTTCGATTATCGATTAGAATTGTAGTTCTAGGCCACTTATTAACCACCATAATATTTTAGAGATCTACCATGATCCTTTTACTAGAGATGACATGACCATGAAAAGCTATGGTTTTCAACCAAAACTCGCACTTGGAGAACTTGGCATACAAACAATGATCCTTCAAAGTTTGCAACACGACACGGAGGTGATTTTCATGATTTTCCTCACTCTTAGAATACACTATGATATCATCAATAAAGACTGACAAACATGTCTAAGAAGGGATGAAAAACCCTATTCATCAAGTCTATGAATGTCGCCGGGGCATTGGTCAACCCAAAAGATATGGTAAGAAACTCATAGTGACCATACCATGTTCTAAAGGTCGTCTTAGGGATATCTGCATCCCTAATATTAAGCTTATGGTAACCCAATCTAAGATGAATCTTAGAGAAATACTTCGCACCCTGAAGTTGATCAAACAAATCATCGATCCTGGGAAGAGTATATTTATTCTTTACGACCGCTTTGTTTAACTAACAATAATCAATGCTATACGAAGGGAACCATTCTTCTAACACATGAACAACACGGGAGCACCTCATGGAGACACACTAGGGAGGATAAAACCTTTATCTAAGAGATATTTTAGGTGCTCCTTAAGCTCTTTTTGCTCTACCAAAGACATTTTATAAGGAGGGATAGAAATTGGACGGGTATTTGGGATAAGATCAATACCAAAATCAATTTCCCTATAGGGATAAACACCGGGATGATCTTCTGAAAAAACCTCAGGAAACTTATTAACCACGAGGAAAGATTCTAGAGAAGGCTCTTCCGAGTTAGAATCTTTAACTCAAACCAAATGATACAAACACCTCTTTGAAATCAACTTTTAGGCCTTTAGATAAGAAATGAACCTTCCCTTAGGCACTAAGAAATCACATTACCATACAATGATCGGATTATTAGGGAATCAAAAAATGAACCTATGGGTCTAATAATCTAACGAAGCATAGCAAGAGTGCAACTAATCCATCCCTAAAATGACATCAAAATCCATCATGTCCAACTCTATCAAGTCTATAAGAGTATACCTATCACCAACCAATAACACCTAACTTTTATAGACCCTTTAAACAACCACATGATCTTTGACTGGAGTAGAAATAGAATATGGAACCGACAGACTCGTGGGACCAAAATCAAGATGTACAGCCACATACGGGATCACATAAGAAAGAGTAGACCCTAGATAAAGAAAATAATACACATAATGGGAGAAAAGTCTCAACATACTCATGACAAAATTGGGAGACACCTCAGAATATCGGTAAGTAGCAAGTGCATACAAGTGGTTAGGCTAGCACCAGTGCCAAAAATATAAGTAGAGATAGACATAGCACCCTTTGGTATGGTAGTAGATGAAGTGGAAATACAGTCCCTATTGGCCCAAGATGCTTCTAGAAAGGGGAAGTCATGCTGCATATGTCCAATTTGACCATAATAGAAAAATTTATTTCTCTCCTTCTCATACTGACCATGATGAATCTGACCATAAAATCTGCAAAGAGGCGATGTAGAACTGATTGGGCACCACTAGCCTGGAATTCGGCACCCTATGCCCAAAACCCACCACTAAATTTAGATTGATGAACACCTAAAAACTTTAAGTAAGGAGAGAGAACACTATCTGAGGAGAAAGAACTCGAACTCCCCTACTTCTTTCATGGCCACTTGCCACCATCACCACCACTAGGCTCAGAAGGCCTAAATTTATTTCCTTGCCTTTCACTAAGTTCAACTTACTTCTTTTTATCTTCTTAAACTTGTTGCAAATACACAATCAACCTAGAAATATCCATGTTCTCAATCAGCAAAGATGCCTTACTCTCAAGGACTTACTCATGAGACAATCCCGAGACAAACTTATACATTCTAGCACTCATGCTAGAAACCATCTCGAGAGCATACCTTGACAATTGATGGGATTTCAAGGCATACTCTTTAATGGACATCCTTTCTTTCTTTAAGTTCATAAACTCTTCTATCTTAGCCTTCCTCAACTCTTGAGGAAAGAAGCGGTCTAAGAAATCCTCAGAGAAGTCCTCCCACATAAAAGGACTAGCATCAACACCTCTAGACAACTCCCACCCCTCGTACCATTGGTACGCTACATCTTTTAATTGATAGGAAGTAAACTAGAAGACCTCAATCTCCAAAGCATGCACAATTTAAAAGGTCTTCTTTATTTCATCAGGAAAGCCTTGATGATCTTTCTCAACCGTTATACCAAAGAACATAGGAGGGCTTAACCTCATAAATTGGCCAATTATCGTGGCCTTAGAAGAAAAGGTAGCTGGAGCACCACGCTTTGATTGAGAGGCTACCAACTAAGTCAAGAGGTTGATAGTATGAAAAAACTCAACATTAGTAGCATCCTTCTGAGGTGACTTAATAGGAGGGTCACTCTTATAGTCAAGGTTGTTGGGGGTAGGTGGAACCACACTAAGATGGTCAGATTTTACAGCCCTAGCCTAGGTTCAAACTCTAGAAGTTAACGAGCTTTGTCCACAGGGCCCTCAGAAGGGTTTACCTAAGCCTCAGATCTCTTTGGAGGCAAGATTTAAAAAAATAGAAATTAGAGGAATCCAAGACCTTAGACTCTATATCTTGAGATTGAAACACAAGAAAGTGAAGCATTTTCTAAAATTTCTCATAGCTCCTCTTTGATAATTATGTCACATTTCACACCCAAAAAAAGACTCTACTCAACACGGTATTATGGACACCCAACTGACCAAGAATCAGGTTCTGACACCAACTTGACACAACCCAAAACTCAGCCATGTCATATGGGCACCTCAAGCCCATATGAATCGAAGGTCTCCCCAATAACCCATCACAATCATCGCAATGATCAAATGGTTGGGTCAATTCGGACCATAAAATGAGATAGTAGAAAACATACCATAAGTCGTAAGTTAAATAATTTCTAACCATTTCATTAGGTTCAAAAACTAACCAACATACCCAAGTCCATAGTCATCCACAATACCTCTATACAATCAAAGTTTAGAAATATATACGTCAGGACAAGCCCCTAATATAGCCAAACAAAGCCAAATATAAACTAAGTCTAAAGATAGGAGATCGAGGAATAACATCTTCCAAAGAAAGGAAGCTCACCACTCTAAAGTTAATGCACAAACCACTTTGAATTGTCTAATTACTGAGCAGGAAGAGAAGAAGATGCTTTGACCCCTATGTCGTATGGAGACATAGCATCCAGAGATGGTTAGCGGAACGCTAGAATATAACTCAAGGATAAGGATAAAATAGCATAATCATTCAACAACAAGCTATATATCATATCCAATCATATCCATAACTTTATCCATCAATATAGACATACCTCATACTAATCAAGGGGACAAAATTTATCATATTTGGAAACACTCATTCATCATACATTCAATGAAGGACTTCAACCATCCATATTTATAGATTCAAGCATTCTTCATTAGGCTAGGACCTTATCCATATTCTCATATTATCAAATAAAGGCCTCTAACCACATACACATCCATTTAAGTGTGGGACTCTAACCGCTCACATATATTCATATAAGTGAGGGACTCTAACTGCTCACACATATTTATTCATGGAAGGAACTCTAACCACGTGCTCACATATTTTACAAGGGACTCTAAACTCATGCCACATTAGATAGGGGACTCTAACTCCAAGCCAATTTAATTAGCGAGGCACTTCGACCTCATGGGATCTTATTATGCAAGGAAATATAACCATAAGAAATTTCATTAGGCAAGGGACTTTGACCTCAAGCCATTATGACTATCATTAGTCGACATTGGGACTCTAACTCTTTATCCATGCATCCATAGATATTCAATTCCACACATAAGGACTTTACCCCCTTTAGCTAATTCAACATCATACATGACCACATGGTCTTCATGGAAGCCTTTATTTCTCAACCATTTCAATAGGCCAATGCCTTGATTCAACTCCTCATACAATTCAAATGATGGTCCTTAAGACCCTTACAAGCCATTCATATTTTATTAACAATTCTATACCATGATTTAGTCCCATACATAATTCATATTTATTTTCACGTTAGGGACTTTAACCCCTTTCTTATTCATCAAACTATCAAGGTCATTAATTGCATAATATATTTCTCATTTTACATTCACAAGATCATTTATCAAGCATTCGTACATATTGGTCTATGCCTTAGTTCAAAGCATCATCATCATGTAACTAGACGTCTCACTTAGATATTTTTACAAACACCTTGTGTTCATGCCGTTGCCAAGGCCAATTTCAAGGTAGAAACCATCAAGATTAGGGTTACTCAAGACCCAAATTCTATACTATATACAACAAGAATTCACATGTGCAAACTACCATCAATAACATGAATAAATGTAAGTCTAAGTAGGAATCATCATTATTCATCATTAGAGAACAAAACCCTTTTTATTTGATTTCAAAACCACCATGTACACTTACTAATACAAGTGTGAAATACATGGGTTTAGAGTTATTTAAAAAGGGGAAAAGGTACATGCCTTAAACAATATGAATCACCAAGAACTTGACTTCACTTTGCTTTTTGAAAATTGCCCTTGAAACCCTAGGCTCCAATCTTCCAGAGATGAGCTTGAGAAAGTGTTTGAGGGTGTTTAATTCATCCAAAATGGATGTTTAGGAGGCTACACACTTATATAGTAAAGGGATTAGGGTTTTAGGCAAGGGAAATGACCACAAGGACCTTAGTTAAATGATGGAAAATAACCCTATCCAGGGGTACAACTCCCTCATATGACTCACTAGTGAACTGTACCCTAGGGTACAAGTGGTTCCCTGACTCGTACCTTAGGATCCTCCTAGGCCTTCTACACTTTTTAGGGTATTAGTGGACACCCTTTAGTTGTATCTAAAGGGTACGACTCATGCCCTAACTATATGCACAACTTGTACCAAAAGTAGTCCACTTAAGTTGAGACTTCACTCCATATAATGAGTTAGGTATGACTCATATGCGTTAGTTATGATTGGGGGGCGGTCATGTCGTATAAGAGGTAGTGTAATACCTTATCATGCTGGTCAAAGTACAAGTAAGAAGGGGAGGAGGATATGACTTGTATCTATTAGGTACAACTCTAGCCCTTAGTCTTACCCACCCCAGTGACACCAATGATGTTTATCAATGGTTTTAAGTCAAGGTGTTTTACCCATGATCGCGATATTGTCCTATGACTTAATTATGTGGATATTCGATGTTTTTATGAGGGGCTTTACAGTCTTTTCCCACTCTTTTATCATCAAAACTACATAATTTAAGCCACCCTAAATTTGAGTATTAAGAGTAATAATACCCTAAACCCTCATTACTCAGAAAATACTCGACACTTAGCATCACTAAGAAATAAAGAGGCAATTTACACCTATCAAGGAAAACTAGGTTCTCCAATCTCAGGCTCTAATTCCAAAGATTTATACAACACCTAATCCCCAAGTATGTGGTATTTCATTAATTGGTCTCCTTTTACTAATTGAGTCCCAAAGATAACTCAATTTCTTAATTGAATTCCTTCCTCAGAGCTTAGGGTTCATGATTGTTGGAATTCATTGATATCCTAGTTCCTTAATCTCACTAAGTTTTAAATCAATGTTTTAACATAAATCTCAATACCATTACATATTCAAAATTATAAACCCTAATTATATTATGAAATACATGATGTTGGACTTGAGTTATTAAATTCCTTAATTTAGTTGGTTTATGAAATTTCTATAATAGTTGCATTCTTCAAAGATGGTGGTTTGTAAACACCTGATGACATAGGATTTCATGCATATACTTATGAGTATTATATACTCCAGTTTAGATGTTTTTTATTCTCCTATATAATGTATTTATTTTCAATTTTTAGAATATTACTATATCAAGCATTTTAGTTATCGGTGTCATTCAATTCAGAGCAGTACTTAGCACTGAGTGAATGCAGGGATGAAGGCTCACCCATTAATTAGGCGAAGAACTCTAGTAAAAGTCCTTAATTCCCAAAACTACAACACCACCATGGGTTCTAAAGGATCACCAGTTAGACTAGGATTGTGAAACACCCTGAATTTTTGGCCCTTGAAAATTCATTGAGATTTGAGCTCACTGCCCTGATCACGATTGGACCATATAAGCTGTAGGGTTTCCTGACGAGTCTTTGGGATTAGTCATAACCAAATTAGTAATTTTATAGCTTTATTCTACTCTGAGTACTAGGTTTCACTAAGAGTAGTAAGGATATGTCATGAGTCATTAGGTGTAATCGTAGGGTATCCAGTGTAAGTCCTAATTTAGGTTTTATGTTGACTACGAATGGACCCTATGAGTCATAGGATCTGATTATGATTCCTATGGATAAGTCGTAAGGTCAAAAGTTTAGTGTACCTTGGTGGTACTGCCTTGGTTATGACTTATGGTGATAAGTCATAAGGAGTGGTTACGAGTCAAGGGGTTGACTCATAATCAAAGGCGTCACTTTTTTTAGCTTTTAAGTTAAGGGTATTGTGGACATTTTCCATCTTAAACAAATAGAAACCCATATCTTATGACCTCCTTAGGGTGATGTAATATGTCAGAAACAATCTAAGTAACTCTCTAACACTCCCAAAAGACACTTTAAATTTCCTTAAGAAAGTCAAGCTAAGGTTTCATCAAGTTGGTCATCTAAGGGCTCCAGGGTCAATTTCTCTCCAAATATCTTGGTGTTTAAGGCATGTTACTCTTCCCTTATTTTTATTTTTATAAAAAGTATGAGTTTTAAAGTATTGTTCATGGAATGTTTATGTTGGTTTTTAAACAAGAGTTGGGGGTTTTGAATTTTTATGAATTGAATAATGCTTCTTTTGGTTTATATATAATTTCCATAGTTTAAAAATGGTTTTAAGCTTGTGGGTGAATGGGTATGGTGAATAAACTAGGGAATTGTGATTTTCCAAAACTTGTGACTTTTGAAGTGGTGATGACCTCAACCCCAGAAAGTGAAATTAGTTTTAATTATCAGAACTATGGGAATTAGTAAAAATTGAACTAGTCTTGAATTATTACATGATATTAAGAGGTATTTAAAATACAATGGTATGATTTAATGAACAAAGAGAGTCGGTTTCACCCACAATGTCTTAATGAACAATGGGAGTTATTTTCTCCAAGTTATTGGGAATTATTTTGGCATATTGTTGTTAACTTGCAGGTGTAGTTGGTATGATGATACCAACAATGTATGCCTTAATGTGGAATATGGTTAAATGAATGGTAATGTGCAATACTTTTTTTATTGGGCTATAATAAGGGTTGTGAAGCTGAGTCATGAATGTAGAGGTTCGAGGGACCAATACTAGAAACTGCATTTGCTGACACGGGGGTTAAAGTGACCAGGGAGGTTCGAGTCCCCCTTATTATTATTTCATTATTAGGGAGGTTTGAGTCCCCTGTAAATCATTACCTGATCGGGTGCTTAAGTCACCTTAGTATAAGTTGGGAGGTTCGAGTCCCCTATGTGAATATATATTAGATTATTCTCTAATTTATACGGCTACACACATTGGATCCCAACTAGGGGTAAGAGTTAGGGCCCATATTCCCAGTGGGTACTATTATATGATGGTTGAACTACACAATCTATTCCAAATTATTAAAAGGCAAGTTAAGCCTTGTTTTTTATCCTAACATGTGATATATATTTGTGTGTGTGTTTGTGTGTTTATTCATTTTATTATGTGCATTGTTTTTGAATGATTTTAAACTGTTGATTGTGTTATTATATTATCCTTATACTTTAGTTACATGCTAGTGCTCTAACCACTAACCGTCTTTGAATGTTGCATCCCCACTCGATGTAGGATTTGGCCATACTTTTACTTCATCTGCTTAGTGATTGTGGATTGATCGAGAGTCGACTTGAAGTTGTGAGATTCTATGCTTTGGAAGGTTCCATTCTAAGATTATGTTTCCTTTTGAGTTATAGACTATTGGATACTTTTTTAGGATATTGTCAGGGGTATGTCCCAATAGTTTATTGATATTCAATTTTGGATCATTGTTTAGAAGGCTTTGTTTGGACTACTGTGGCTATTGGGTAGTATTGGTCGATCCTTTGGCGGATCGTTGGTGGTTGGTTATGGACATGCATTTAAAAATTTCTTAGGATATTATATGCTATATTTCTTATATATTTGGAATTTATTCGACCTTATGGTATGGCATGTTTCGTTTGGTTAGGTGCAGGGGTGATCTGCTGTTCACATGGGACTTGAGATACTCATCATGGTGAGGCCCCTAGTTTGGGTCATGACAAATATGGTATAATAGCCTAGGTTTTTTGTCATTGGGTGTCCAATAAAGTTCTGTCAAGTAGAGTCTCATTTATGGGTGTGTAGCGCACCACACTTATAATAGGGAGGTTACAAGACATTTAGGAATGTTTCCCTTTGTTGTTCTATTTCAAGCTATAGAGTCTAAGATCTTGAGTATCTCTAATTCCCATTTATTCTCTTTTCAAATCATGCCTTGCAGATGATCTGAAACTCATGGAAACTCCTCTTTCTCACTTAAGGACAATGTTGATGGGACACGCCCTGCTTATTGGGTACAGAACTGATCTAGGGGTCCAATTCTTGATTACCCTTATGGAGTTCCACCAGTCCTCTCTAGTCCTCTTTGAGCTCCTTAGGATGATTTTTTGAATGCAAAATTTTATCAGTCCATTCATATGTTGGCCCAGTTGGTAAATTCTCATTCTGAGTACGCAACTTATGTTACTCCATCTTTTAAGGCCACAAGGGTTGGCTAGTTTATGAGGTTCAGTCCTCCAACCATTACTGGTGTTAAGGTTAAGGATGATCCTCAAGGTTTTATAGATAAAACGGAGAAAATCTTCTAGTTATGCATGCTACCAATATGAAGGGTGTAGCCTATCAACTGAAGGATATAGCATACCAATTGTATAAGTAATGGGAATAGTCTAAGGGGAAAGGATGCTAAATCCACATTGTGGGACAATTTCTCTAATGCTTTTTTGGACTGCTTCTTTCCTCAGGAGTTAAGAGAGGCAAAAGTGGAAGAGTTTATTAATCTAAAGCAAGGCAGGATGACGGTTCAGGAGTATGCCTTGAAATTTCATCAGTTTCCCCGCTATGCTCCTGAGTTAGTGACGCGACCCGACTGGGGGACTTGTTATAATGGGTATCCCAAGTCATACCGGGATCAGAGACCATCCCCATTACCCAACCCAACATCCAATCGCCTGACCTGAGTTGGCTGAATTTCGAGCATGAAGCAAGATAGTGCAATAGCTCACATAAAGACTCTAGGATAAAATCACAACATCATGAAGCAAGATAGTGCAATAGCTCACATAAAGACTCTAGGATAAGAACACAACATCATGAAGCAAGATAGTGCAATAGCTCACATGAAGACTCTAACCAAAGGAGTAATAAAATCTGGTTGGGCCATGCCCCCAGCTATGGCCAAAACCAATATCTAAAATAAAATCAAAGTGTCTAGAAATATCCATAACATCATATGGAGCCTTTCGAATGGATGAAATCTCACCACTTCAGTCCAAATGTTGATCCCTGAGTTAATCACTATGTTTGAGGAGTAGAACGGCTAGTTCCTACATAGCGTGAGTATACAGCCGCTAGTAGACGAGTTAGCGGGTGAACACTAGCATGATCTCAGGATAGATATAAAATAATGTCATTTATAAAACTAAGTAAAACCACTCATATGCACATAACCCCATATATATATAACAATGTTGGGAAAAGGGACCAGATTTAGCATACCTTTAAAACCTTTACCTAGGTTGTGTAGCTTTGTCATCCTAAATCACCCACGGGCTATATGGTTTAAGATCCCCTTACTAAAAGGGCCCCAGTGCATGAATCCAAATGACCAGGGAAGGAAACTTGGGATGGATAGTAAATCCCCCAAAATATAGTGTGACATCATGCACATGGTCACCAAGACCAACCTCATATCAGCAAATATGAGTTTCTACTTTTGGTCCCTTTGGGACCTCCACCTTCCACAACTTTTCTACATATCCTGCCATTAATGTCCAATTAAAGCCATTTTCCAAATAACCTAAGCATTAAACAATTATTAACTGAGGTTATTATTATTAGTATCGTCATACCAATCCTTAGTTGCAAGTATTATCCATAGCCAACCATATAGAGCTTTAAGAGGACTTTTAAGTACCCTTCTATTTACCATATTGAACCACTTGGGGGATTTCATGTACCTACAAGCACAAATATTTAGCCATTCATCTTTCCGAGCTATCTAAACCATGAATAATTCTTTTACCAAGTTTTAAAACCAGCAAGAGTTAAATTAAAATACTCAATGCATTGAAAACATTATTATAGGCATTTTACCAAACACATTGGGGGCATAAATAACCAAAACCAATTCCAATTACCATTAAACCTTTCCCATGCAATACAATTATCCAAAATCACCATTAATACATATAAAAGGATAATTAAACCATGGGAAACCATAACCAACCATTTAATAACAAAACCCTCAAATCATATTTGAAAACCAAAAATCATATGATAATGAAATCATGAAAACCATTCATAAAAGCCATTCCTTTTATTGGAAATAACAATGAGGGAAGATAAAATGCCTTAAACCAAGATGATGATGGAAGGGAATCACCAAGACAAGCCCCAATTCAATCCTCTAGTTGAAACCCTAGGTTCTCTTACCCAAAAACTTTTAAGAGAATTGAAGAGTGTTTAGAAGAGTTTCTAAGTGTTAATGATAGGAATAATAGGTTAAATAACCTTACAAGTAGGTTATAAGTCATGGGACCTTATTAGGATAAGTGGGAAAATATTCAGAATACCCCCACTTAAGTTGTACAAAATCCTATCACAGGAGTACGATTGACCCCCATGAGTCATACCCTCTAATACGAGTGGTACCCTCTACTCATATCCTAAACTCAACCTTTGGATCAAATACTATCTAGCATATGAATCATCTAACCAAGTCGTATCCAAAACATATGATCTTTACCCTTCATTCGTACCCCTGGCAGATTTAAACCCAAGAAAGATTTAGATACTGTCTACCATATGATTCCATGGTATGACTTGTACCCTAGCTTATGGATCACGATGAGCCACTCGTACTCAGATCCAACCTAAGTAACCAATTCTAAGCTTAAGTTAAGGAACCAAACAATTTGTAACCACTCATATGGCTCGTACCCCTAAGTCATATCCATTACAGTAACCAAAATCTATCCCACCAACTAGCACTATCAGCATACAACTGGACAATACCATTTGTACCCCAACATACGGCTCATAAACTTGAGTCATATTAGGTCTAGAGACTAGAATTCTAGGAAATTTTCTAAGGTCCAGAAACTAGGGCATTTTAGTTAGTGTCTAACATGAGGGCTAGAATAAGGAAATTTGCTTTTGGTTGTCCGTTGACTTAATTTAAGGGGGTAAGGTAAGGCTGCTGCGTTAAATAAGGATATGGACATCTCGAGGTTGGTTATATATAGGCAGCAGGTTGAGAAAGAGAAGAAGAAGATAGAGATACGAAAAAATAGAATATGAAGTTTAGATTTTTTTATTAGGGTGGAGGTCAATTGTTGAGTGATATAAATAATGGAAAGTGTTCTAAGAGAAAGTAGGGCAGTTTTGGTTCCTATTTTATGGATAGTGCTCCTTATTTAAAGCCTTTAGGTGATCGTCATTCTCAGTATGATTGTGGGTTTAGTGCATAGGGTGTCCAATCTTAGTCTAGTAGCGCTAAGTCTACTCCATCATATCCTCCTTGCAGATTTTGCAGGCAGATGCACCATGTTTTTTGTAAAGAGGGGAGAAATAAGTGTTTTAAATATGGTAAGGTTGCCCATTTGTAGTGGGATTGTTATTCTAAGGTTGCTTCAGAGGAAAATAAGATTTTTGTTTCCACTTCATCAGCTCCTGCACCAAAGGGTGTTGTTTCTACTTCTAGTATCAATACTGGATTGAATCACTTGCATGCTCTTGCTACCCGCCAGGACTCTGAAGCATCTCTCGATGTCATCACTGGTATGTTATGACTCTTTTCTCATGATGTGTATTACTTTCTTGATCCAAGGTCTACTCTTTCTTATTTGGCCTTATTTATGGCTGTACTTTTTTGTTTTGGTCCTGAATGTATCCTTAATCTCTCTTTTATTTCTACCCTGGTGGGATACTCTATGGTTGCTAGTAGAGTTTATAGGGTTTGTGTGGTATCGATTAGTGGTAGAGAAACTTTGTTAGATCTTATAGAGTTAGACATGGTTGATTTAATATCATGTTGGGGATAGATTAGTTGCATCATGCTATGCCTTCTTGGATTGTTAAACCCGTAAGGTCATGTTTAAATTCCCTAATGAGCCGATTATTGTATAGGAAGGGGTTCTTTAGTGCCTAAGGGGAGATTCATATCTTACCATTGAGCTCAGAAGTTGATTTCCAAGGGATGTCTTTATCATTTAGTTTGGGTTAAGGATTCTAACTTGAAGGATCCTTCATTGTTATTCGTTCCCATTGTTAATGAATTCCTTGAGATTTTTTATTGAGGATCTTCTTGGTGTCCTTCTCGATGGGGAAATTTATTTTGGGATTGACTTTGTTTTAGACACTCATCTTATTTCCATCTCTTTTTATAGAATGGCTCCGACTGAGTTGAAGGAGCTTAAGGAATAGCTAAAACACCTCCTTAACAAGGGTTTTATCTATCCTAGTGTGTCTCCGTACGGTGCTCCTATTTTGTTCATGCATAAGAAGGATTGCTCCTTTTGAATGTGCATCGATTATTGTCAACTGAATAAGGTTATAGTGAAGAATAAATATCATCTTTCTAGGATTGATGATTTGTTTTGACTAGCTTTAGGGAGTCAAATATTTCTATAAGATTGATTTTATGTCTTGTTATCATCAGCTATAAATTAGGGGGTGGATATCCCTAAGACTGCCCTTCGAACCTGGTATGGTCATTATGAGTTCTTAGTCATGTCTTTTGGTTTGACTAATTCCCCGATGGCATTCATGGACTTGACGAATAGGATCTTCTATTAGTTTTTGGATTAGTTTGTTATTGTGTTTTGTGTATTCCAAGGGTGAAGTGGATCATTCTGATCACCTCCGTATCGTGTTACAAACCTTACAATATTAGCATTTGTATGCAAAGTTTTCAAAGTACAATTTCTGGTTGAAGGTTAGTACTTTTGTAGGTCACGTCATTTCTAGTGAAGGGATCATGGTGGATCTGCAGTGTCCTAGGCCTATGACTCCAATTGATATTTGGAGCTTCTTAGGTTAATCCAGTTACTATAGGATATTTATGGAGAGTTTCTCGACTATAGGTGCCCCGCTGACTAAGTTGACCTAGAAAAAGGTAAAGTTTTTATGGTTTGACGCTTGTGAGGATAGTTTTGAGAAGCTTAAAGATAATCTAACTTCAGCTCTAGTTTTAACTCTGCTCGAGGGTAGTAAGGGTTTTGTTGTCTATTGTAATGCATCTCGTATGGGACTTGTTTGTGTGTTAATGTGTCATGGTAGGGTGGTAGCCTATGCTTTTAGGAAGTTTAAAGTTCATGAGAAAAATTATTCAACTCATGACCTAGAGTTGTTGGTTGTGGTGTTTGCATTGAAGATTTGACATCACTATTTGTATAGAGTCCATGTAGATATCTTTTCTAATCATAAAAGCCGATAACTTTTGACTAATATTATTTTACCCTTATCCTGGGTTGCATGCTAGTGCCTACTCGACTAACTATCTTTGGATGCTGTATCCCTACATGATGCAGGGTCCGAAGGCAATTCTAATTCTCATGCATGGTGATAGGTGATCTCAAAGTCAGTCATTTACGGTGAGGTGGTGAGCTTCAATTCTCCAAAAGACTTGATCATTCCATTGGTTTTTCCTCCATAAATTAGAATTGAAGACTTCACATTTACTTTGTCATTGTCAAGTTTGGGGGCATGTCCCAACATAGATTTTTTTTGGTATAGAGGCTTTGTGGATTACTATGGACTGGGTATTGGTTGTTGGCATTTTTAGACTTTAAGTTACTATTTACTCAATCTTTTTATATGTTCAAAATTCATCCGCTGAGTAGTGTATCATGTTTTGTTTGACTAGGCAATGGGGGTGGTCTCTGGTCGTTGGTTGACTTGAGATACCCGTCACGTCTAGGCCCTGGTTTGGGTTATTACATAAGGACACTCAGTCTGCATATCAAGCTTGGTCACCCAAGTAGCCTCTTTTACTGGTTGGTGTCTCCATGGAACCTTAACTATAGGATTATCTGTTGAATGCAACCATCTGATATCTCTGGCTAGGATAGAAACTGGCTCCACTACAAAGGTGAACCTATCATACAACCAAACCTTGCCTCACCAAATCACTTAAGACTCTTAAATAATATAACGTTGAAGCATTGATACATAAAACACTGGGTGAATAGTTGAAAAGGCTAGAGGCAAGGCTAACACATAATCTACCTCCCCAACTATCCAAGGGATATAAAATGGCCTGATATATCTGGGTTAATCATGCCCCTATTCTTCAAAATCATCATTCCCTTCATGGGAAACACATGAATAAAAACTTGATCACCAACTCCAAACCAAAATGCGCGGAGCCTACGATCAGCATAACTTCTCTACATGCTCTGAGCTGCTCAAAGCCTATCCTGAATAACCTGAACTCTGTCCAATGACTCCCAAAGCAAGTCGGTACCTCACGACCTATCTTCTGAAGTCTCAAAATAACTAATTAGAGATGGAAACTGCCTAGCATATAATACCTCAAATGGTGCTATATGAATGTTCGAATGATAGCTATTATTGTAGGAAAATTCTGTTAATGCTAAAATCTACTCCCACTGACCTCCAAAGTTCAAGGAATATGCTCGGATATTATCCTCTAAAACGTAAATTGTCTACTCAAAATATCTGCTAGTCTGGAGATAAAAAATTTTGCTAAAATCAACATGGGTATCCAACTTCTCCTAAAATTCCCTCCAAAAGCTATAAGAGAACTAAGAACCTCTAATTAAAATAATAGACACAACACTCTGTGAAGAAAAATAGCTCTCACACATGGATTTGAGTGAACTTATTAGTATTGTAGGAAGTATAAATAAGTATGAAATGGCATACTTAGTCAATCAGTATATGATTACCCAAATGTTATCAAAACCATGAGAAGTACAAGGCAAACCACCTATAAAGTCCATGGTAACCTACTCCATATTCTACTCAAGAATAGGAAGCCTTCAAAGTATCCACCTGGTCTCAAATGCTCAACCTTTACTGACTGACATCATAAACACTGAGCTACATAATATACTATTTCTCTCTTCATACTGCTCCACTAGTAATGCTACCTCAAATATCTATGCATCTTAGCTATCCTAGGGTAAATTAAATATCTTGAGATATGATCCTATTGAAGTATCAACTGAATCAAACCTTCCCTAATAATCCAAATGAAACTATAAAATCTCATTATACCCTTAGAGTCTAAGGTATCCCTCCTGGACTTACTCCTTCATAACTGGTCTCGAATAATGCACAATGTACTATCCTCAAGATGTCCACTTCAAATATTCTCTAATAAATTAAACATGGCCTCAACACTAATAAGAATCCTCTTAGGTCTAAAATTTAAAGTTGAATTAATATGTTAGAAAAGGTCTTGGATGTCCAAGGCCAAGCTTTTCATACTCACCATCTTCAAGCTCAAGGCATCTACTACCATATTTACTTTGTCTAGATAGTATAGAATAGAGATATAATTATCCTTTATCAACTCATTACCCACGTGTTGTCTCAAATTAAGTTCCTTCTGAGCATAATATACAGAAGACTATAATGGTTGGTGAAGATCTCACAACAATCACCATAAAGATAATTGATAACGCTCAAATTATACTCTTGACTGGGTGTAAGCGGTCATTGTCAATATAAAACCCAACTAGGTTGGGGTCAAATCCCACATAGAATATGGTGTGAACTCAAGTTGTTTGCAATTTAATCTAATGATAGTTTAATGTTTCCTGAAATAGGGGGTTTAGGTTTAACAAGTTGTTGTTTGTCACTTTACTTTCGGTGTTTGTAAATCAAGAGTTTATGAAATAACAAGAATTATGTTCACTTGGGCTCCTAGTACATGACAGATGCTAAAAGTGAGCCAAGATTCTCACGGTGGGTAGGATAAAAAGCTATCTTTATCAATGTTATGATTAAATGTCTCTCGACCTACTTAAGCATTTAATTCCCTAATCCTCTCGAACTTAGGGAATTTTTATTTACTGCCTAGATTTTACCTCAGGTTGACCAACCTTGTTACAACACTGATTATTAAACGAAGTATTTCCGAGTCCCTGTTGATAATTCACTTCCTACTATATTTGATTTCTTTCTCAAGCAAATCAAAGCAGGTGTGTCTACTATTTGCAACCAACTGATGTTAATTAAAACTTCAGAATTATCAAGAAATCCTATCACCTTTTGAATCTTGAGTACTTAGCACATCATCAAGACCTAACCCTAGATCCCATAACTCAGGTTAATGAAGTTTAGACACTCATGATGTAACGAACGAAACACATAATTGAATTCATGATTTGAAAGATAAACTTACAGAGATGAATAATAACTAGTGAATCGCAAATTAGATCACAAAGAAAAATATCCCAAAATACTGATAATAATCTCTCAAAAAATAGTTGTGTTGTTAAAGTCAAGAAGTAAAGAGAGAAAATATTGAAATATGTTGTCCAAAACTCTAGGTCTCAACCTTGTGCCGTATAATAATGATAATAACAATAATAATTGATTTCTATAAAACCCTAAAACAAATCTTTAAATAGTTTACCCTAAATAAGGAAACAAAATCAAGGTTATATCTTTTTGTCGGAATAAACGATGACTATTGGTGACACCTTATCAGGATCCTGATGACTTATCAAGAATGTCGTCATCTCTTCTTCCAATCTGCCCTAGTCCTATCTTAGGTTGACGACAACTTCTAACGGCTAATCAGGACTGTGATGACTTATCAGAACTGTCGTCACACTTTTGCTTCAATTCTCATGTCCTGCCTAAGTCTGACGGTATTCCTGACGACTTATCACCATTATGACGGCCTATCACAAAATGTCGTCAACTCTACCAGCTGGAACTCATTCCCTGTTTAAGGCTGACAATAAACTTGATAACTTATCAGACCCTTGACGGCTTATCACAAAATGTCATCACAACTTCCACTTTAGGCTAATTCTTTGTCTACTGATGATGACCAACCTGATAGCTTATCACAGGGAAGATGACTTATCACAAATATCGTCAGCCACACTTGTCTTCAGATTTCTTCAAATTTCAACTTCTTTGCTTTATTTTATGTTGGTTCTCTATCATATCATCTTAAACTGCAAAATCAAACATAAACTAATAAAAAATAACTAAATTTGCTCAAGACCTTGCAATTATTTAGAGTTAAAAGCGTCAAATGTGTCAGCATATGCTCACACATCAACATCCTTAACTTTAAATAATTGTTTGTCCTCAAGAAACCAAAACATAACTAAGAGAATACAAAGTACAATTTGGCCGCTAACTATTCATATTAGTTCAGAATAATTTTACCATCTCCAAGGTCAGTCAATTTAAAACTCACTATTGATGTTTTGAAGAACAATCATGCACCTCACAAACATCAAGATACGACAAAAATTCAGCAATAACAAACATGTCATACCAAGATCACACTATCTGAACAAGTCAGTGATTTAGTAACATAACCAATGTGCCTTCACAACAAAGAAATCCCTTTTTTCACTCATATCAGAATTCACATACATAAACGTACGGATAATCACAAGTCTCACTCTTAGAATAAAGTTCCAAACACTGCATGTCAAATGCCATAGGCTTGCCCTTATAGTCAGTACCCAAATCTTTAGGTAGGTCAGTTAGGATCACTTTAGGGCTTTTCTTAGACTTGTAATATAGGCTAGGGATGGTATGATATTCATGGATATTTTAGAGTACCTATCCCTCCTTGACACTACAATAAACTCTTAGGGTTTCACTTCTCAACCTTCCTTTCTTCCTCTTCTTTTATTGATCAAACATGCTCAAGATGGATGCGGTCTTTTTAGTCATCATATTATCTTTTATCATCTTTAACACAGCTTTCTCTTTCCTTATTCCTTTTTCACCACACCCAACTTTTTATTCTTTTCTCTTATTCTACCTCTCTTCATGCTCATTTTGCATCATGCACCCTTATGATAGCTACCCTCAACTTAGGCTATTTGCCTAAGTCAAGGTGGATAGTGTCCAATGAGGACCAGGGCCAAAACATGTTCATTGTGAGATAAACAAAAAGGTGAGAGGTTTCACATAAAGGAATAGACATGTAGGCTCAAATCAGGGATCAAAGGATATTATTCACATTGGGAAGGTCATTTAGGTTGAAAGTGGGTTACAAAAAAAAATGGCCTATGATCCTTTCCTAACCCCATCCTACAACCTGTGCAGGACTAACAGGGCAAATTCTAGATTCGGCACACAGCAGGAGCTGAGTAATACCTCACACACACATAGCACACAAGTACAACACATATCACTACTTATTCGATTCATGAAATTTGTTCAGCAAAAATAATCAAGTCGCCAGACTAATGCCACAAAAAGATTCACCGCAGTCATAAATGAATGCAATTCACACAGTTATAAACTCAGATCAATGGAGAGGTGCTCAAAAGTGACAAAACAAACTAACTGACTTAAGTACATGTATTACTCCAAATTATCTACCAAAAATTATTACAACAACATCCTACCCTACACCCTCAACTTAAAATTGAAAATAAAGCTAAACTAAGGGTTATAGTATACCTAAAATAGATCAATCCTAGGGTTCGTGGGTTTTTGACCCTTCTGCTACATCATTTACTACCTTCTCTCCATCGGGATCTTCTGGCCTTGCAGTGGTAGGGGGTCTTCTAGATGAGGCACTTGCAGCCCTGGCTTTCAAAGACTCCTCCCATCTCTCATTGTCCTCTAGGGACTCCATTCTTGCTTTCTTTAACTCTTTTTTTCGGCCTTCTTTTTTGCCTTCTTTTTTACTCTTCTTTCTTCCTCGCTGTCAGGGTCTTCTCTCTTATCTTTTCCCTTCCGCTCCCTCTTATTTTTCTTTTTCTTTGGTAAATCTCCAGTAAGGTTAAGCATTGGAATTTATTCCTCAAATTTATGCATAGACAGATCTGTCGGCACCACAAATTGGTGCTGCTGAAATACCCCAACATCCGCTTTTACCTTATTCAAGTCCGCTCTAAATTTAGCAAGATCATCTCCTGACATTTCTTTTACCTTTGCATCAAATCGGTTCTCTAAATTTGCAACCCGTCCAGGCAAAGTCATAAAAATCTCAAGGGCAGCCTTAATTCTCTTGTCTACTGTAGCGGCAAACTATTTGGCAAAAGCATATAGATGTGCCTTACACCATTTGGCTTGTTTGTCCACTTTTTTGATATTAATCGGATGAAATACAAATCCTGCTGATGTTGTAGGAGCTGAGGGATTGGGTTCATTCTCAGGCACTAAACTTGCTTGTGCTGAAAAAGTTGGCTGCGCAGTCTCAGAATCTTGCACTTCCACATTAGGTGTTGAACCGACATCTATAACTGGATGGTCTGCTGCTACCTCTACACCTTTATCAAATCTCAGTTATGGTTGATTTTCATCATAACGTATGGGATTATGGGTCTTTCGTGAAAGAATGTCATCATCAACCCCTGCAATCTCTGGCACATTAGTAGCTCGACATAACTTTGTGATAAGACATGGGAAAGGATAAGCAGTGTCGGTTCTTGACATTGTAATCTTTATCTCATAAGCAATAATTTCCTTGAAATCAAGGGGGAGATACTGCACCATGCTTGCTACTAGGATATCTCGGTCGTCACCCAGAATATTATCTCCATCCGTTGGCATCAGCTAAATATGCACTACACCCCACCAAAACTTTGCCTTTTGAGTCAAAGAGGACTTATAGATTCTCTCATTTGGGCTGGTCACCCATGTTGGTTCCTTTCGAATATGATGTTGGCCAACCACGGATGTTGATTTGCCTGATTTTTAATCCGAGCATAGACTGATAGTGAAGTGGCCTGAGGAGTAAAGTTGGGGCCATACAAGAACATGTTGATGGTTTTGATTAAGCTATCAACCCTTACACCCCTTACCTGAAGTCTCTCCAATAGGGGATGGTCTGTAACTCTTTCTACTGACCTACACATGTTTCCCAACTAAGCCTGGTAGTTCGTGTAAAACTCTCAGACCAGTACAGGGCAAAATGAGCTTCCCCCTTTTGTAGTCTGTGCCAAGCCATATTCTTGGAACTTCTATTCCACTTCAGGATACCTATATAGAACTTTGGTGATAATACTCTTTTCTTCCTGAATCGGCCTTTTAGTCCTTCTTCTATTAGTTCTGCAGAGCCCAGCAGTTAAGACGCCCTCTGCCTTAGGAATTTTCCATCTAGCATTATCTCAAACTTTAGGGTTCTTACATTTGATAATTTTTCCCCAAATTAGAGAATCCTTATCATATTATTGTTCAGTGGAAGGGGATTCAGATGTTGTTCCCTCAGAATCAAGCTTCTCAGACTCTTCATGTTCTTCCTCTTCAGATTCAGCATGTTCAGACTCATGCTGATCATGTTCAGAATGTTTAGATGCCTCCTGCTCAAAAACAGTTGTTGTTTCAGTGTCCTCACTATCCTCCACCTCAAATGGTAGGGGTAGAAGAGGCTGGTTAGGGCTTTGCTTCTTCTTTCACTTCCTGAGCATAGGTTCTTCCATTTCATAACCAGACTCCTCATCGATGAGCTTCTGACGTACACTTTTCTATTATTCCTTCTTTGTAAGCATAGGACTCTTTCCTTTGGGTGCCATTATAGGGTTCCTGTAGCAACAGGAAAACCATTAGTCAATCCTCAAGAGCCTAAACATAAACACATTAATCATTTAAACTTCACATCCTTTGAAAAGGCTCATTCATGCTTCAGGTTCCAGGTGTGATGACATTTTATGATAAGCCATCACGACTGTGATAGCTTATCATAATTTTCATCAGCCTTTGATAGAACCTGCAAAACTTTATCAACTTCTGACTATATTTCTGATAAGCCGTCACAAATGTGATAGCCTATTACAAATGTCGTCAGCTCTAAATAGAACTTACTTCATTCTTAGTAACCTTTGACAACATTTCCGATAAGCCATCACAGTTCTGATAGATTATTATGAATGTCATCATCTCTTATTATTACCCCACTTTTGATTTTAACTCAATTTTTGGTCCCATTATTTCTCAAAATCCACTCGACTTCTGATTTGTAAGCTGAATTTTAAGCCTTAGGCTTGCACAGCAAACCCTAGTTCCTAATTTCAGCCCCTTTTCCAGTTAAACTTGGTTGAAGTCTCTTTTGAAGTTGGGTTGTCATCAATCTATCCCTTACCACTTGAAAAGAAAAGTCAAATTTAGAGCATACCTGATGGGAGCCTTCAATGTGATTACACGCACAAGAGGAAGTAGGAAGAAATCTTGATTTTAATTGCAAACCCACACACAAGGAAACTTGCCTTTTATTTTACTTGGAAATTTTTTTGAATAAGGAAATAAAATACTTTAAATATGGAAGGGAAATAACTTAAAAGGAAGTAAAAACAAGCAGGAAGGTGGAAAGGTTCGACTGGGCCCGGGTCAGATTTTTATAATTGGCCCAGATTTGGTTGTTAAGTTAATTTCTGACGATATCTTATCATGGCTTGTCACAGGTGTGATGAACTATCACGGATGTCGTCAAACTTAACAAAACTTCAATTCAAACTTGGCCTCTCTGACGATAATTCTGATAGCTTATCACAGTTTTGACGGCTTATCATAAATGTCGTTAGGATCTTTTCTGTTGATTTCTTTAGTTTTCCACCTTCTGTGAACTAAATCCTAACTTCAAAAATAAATACTTTACTGGAATATAAAATTTTGGGTTGCCTCCCAATAGCGCTTGATTTACTATCGCGGCACGACTTGGTTATCTTGACTACTTAGACTTCGCCAAGACAACCTGTTGATACCCCTTTATCATCTTCATAAAATACATCAACGATTGAGAAAACGCCCATTTTTTTTGGCTGAGTCATGGATGAGTGTATCTCAAAGCGTTCTTCTTTATCATTTAGCCTGAACTTCAGTTCATTTAGCTCCATGTCTACAATTACTCTCCCGGTTACAAAAAATGGTCTACCTAAGATGATGGGCAGTTCAAAGTCCACCTCACAATCTAGGACTACAAAATCAGTAGGCAGAATAAAATCAGCTACCTTTACTAAAACATCGTGTAATATGCCCACGGGTTGTTTCACAGACCTATCTGCCATCACCAACCGCATATTTGTTGGGGTAGGATTCCCCTAATCTAGTTTCTTGTACACATCAAGTGGCATTAGGTTTATACTGGCTCCCTGATCGCATAATTCTTTGGTGAATTTCATGGAACCAATAGTACACAGAATGGTAAACATTCCTGGGTCTGCCTTTTTCTGCACTAAAGACCTTGTAGAGATAGCACCACAGTGGAGAAGATTGTTCTTCAACTCATGGCTAACCTTCCGTTTCTTGGTCACAAGGTCCTTCATGAACTTTGCATATCCTGGCATTTGCTCAAGTGCCTCAACCAAAGGCACATTTATTGCCAATTGCTTGAGCATTGCCACGAAGTTGCTGAATTTTGCATCCTCAACCTTATTCTTCAATCATTGAGAAAAGGGAGGTGGTGGTCTTGGGATAATTTTCAACACCACTTCCTCTTCCTTCTTTCTTTCCTTCTCCAAAGCATTAATAGAACTATCCATCTTCTCAGACTCCACTGGATTGCTTTTTTTTTTTAGATTCATCAATAACTACTTCACCATCTATAGATTTGCCCACAGAAGAGACAGGTAATCACCATACATGAGCTATCATTCCTCGGATTCTAAAATGTATCACTTGGTAACATTCCACTCTTTCTCTAGTTAAATACAATAGAAAGTTGGCTTATCTGTTGCTCCAACTGTTTGATGGTTATGGAGTGTAAGTGCACCAACTGACTGATAGATGTCAGATCGGTCTTCATGGTGGTTACAACAGAGTTGGTGGCCTCAACTCCCTTTAACAATTTCTCTATCATGTCCTACATAGACATCTTTCCAGAGCTAGTAGCAGCAGCTTCCTGATTTCCAGGAGGAACATATAAACCACTCCTGTCATTATTGTTTCTCCAGTTTCCTTGCTCTCTGTCTTTGTAACTAGTCTTGTCATAAATGTTCCAACCTTGATTCCCTTGGCTATTGCCTCAGAAAACCCCTGATTATTAACATAATTCGCCTCTTCTTCAGGATCTACATCTACTCAGTCTTGAGACGTTAAAGCTTTTACTTTCTCAGTCTTCCCTAACAATAAGTACTTGGTGAGCAAGTCCATCTGAGTCTTTATATGGGCCATGTATTAATCCCATTCCTCATCTCTCCTACATTGTTTAGCATACATACTAACAGAAACAGTGGGGCTTGCTACCACAGACTCCCTGGTATGCCAAGCCTAACTCTGTTTGGTCATCTTATTTAGCAAATCTAAGACATCTTAAAAAGATAGATCAACAAATGAACCACCAGCAACATTATCTACAATCGTCTTTGTTACAGAGTTAAGGGACCTATATAAAGTCTCCATCCAAGTATAGGTCCGTCATATCGTGGTTCGGACACTGTGTTAGCTTCTTCTTGAATCTCTCCCAAGTCTCATGCAAAGTTTCAGTAGGAAGCTGTCTAAAATTATTGATCTCGTCCCTCAACTATACCCTCCTGGAGGATAGAAAAAAACATTATAGGAATGCTTCTTTCAATTGCCTCCAGTGGGTGATGGAATCAGGCGTAAGCTCATTCATCCACAATGTTGCGTTCCCAGATAGAGAAAACAGGAATAACCTCAAACGAATAGTATTCTAGCACACTTCTAGGTTATTAAAAGATCTGCAAATGGTGATAAAATTCACCAGATGCAGGTTCGAATCATCCCCAAGAAGGCCACCAAACAACCCCTTCATATTGATGAGTTGGATCATAGTACTCGTAATGTTGAACTTAGCTCCAGGTGCCAACGGTGGAGGAATAATTGCTCCCATTGCACCTACCTCGTCCATGCCATCATCATCATCATTTAGATCATATTGGATCAGCTGGTACTTTTATCTTCTTTGGAACAGACAGTTTTGGTTAACATTACATGGCACTTGTACAACTATTTGCTCTGCACGCCTTGGGTTACTAGGGTTCAATAACTCCTCATCCCTACAATCTTCATCCTCAGGGTTTGGATGTCGTGCATCTTGCCTGATATTTTGCATATTCAATTGAGCTCTAGCTAAGGTTGCCAGTCTGTCACCTCTTATTGTTCTGCCATTCTTTCTATTCATTGCGGTTCCAGATTTAGTGGAAATAATATTTCTCTGGAACTTCTGGTGCTTGGCATACACTATAAAATCCTACAAATAAACGTAAATCTAGGAAACTTAACTAACAGTCAATTAGCGCATACAAACTTCAGCTTACAACGGTATTTCTTGATAACGGTACCATTTTTGATAACCCTCAATTTAAACTCTTAAATGGGTGTAAGCGATCATTGTCAATATAAAATCCAACAAGGTTGGGGTCGAATCCCACAAAGAATATGGTGTGAACTCAAGTTGTTTGCAATTTAATCCACTGATAGTTTAATGTTTACTGAAATGGGGGGTTTAGGTTTAACAAGTTGTTGTTTGTCACTTTACTTTCCGTGTTTGTAAATCAAGAGTTTATGAAATAACCAGAATTATCTTCACTAGGGCTTCCAGTACATGATAGATGCTAAAAGTGATTTAAGATTCTCACAGTAGGTAGGATAACAAGCTATCTTTATCAATGTTATGCTTAAATTTCTCTCGACCTACTTAAGCATTTAATTCCCTAATCCTCTCGGACTTAGGGAATTTCTATTTACTGCCCAGATTTTACCTCAGGTTAACTAACCTTGTTACAACACTGATTATTAAACAAAGTATTTTCGAGTCCCTGTTGATAATTCACTTCCTACTATATTTGATTTCTTTCTCAAGCAAGTCAAAGCAGGTGTGTCTACTATTTGCAACCAACAGACGTTAATTAAAACTTCAGAATTATCAAGAAATCCTACCACCTTTTGAATTTTGAGTACTTAGAACCTCATCAAGACCTAACCCTAGATCCCATAACTCAAGTTAATGTAGTGTAGCCACTCATAATGTAACGAACGAAACACATAATTGCATTCATGATTTGAAAGATAAACTTACAGAGATGAATAATAACTAGTGAATCGTAGATTAGATCACAAAGGAAAAATCCTAAAATACTGATAATAATCTCTCAAAAAATAGTTGTGTTGTTAAAGTCAAGAAGTAAAGAGAGAAAATATCGAAATATGTTGTCCAAAACTCCAGGTCTCGACCTTGTGCGGAATAATAATGATAATAACAATAATAATTGATTGCTATAAAACCCTAAAACAAAGCTTTAAATAGTTTACCCTAAATAAGGAAACAAAATAAAGGTTACAGATTTTTCTCAGAGTAGACGACGATTATTGGTGACGCCTTATCAGGATCCTAACAACTTATCAAGAATGTCGTCAGGTCTTCTTCCAATTTGCACTAGTCTTGTCTTTGGTTGACCACAACTTTTGACGGCTTATCAGGACTGTGATGACTTATCAAAAATATCATCACACTTTTGCTCCAATTCTCATATCCTGCCTAAGTCTGATGGCATTCCTAACGACTTATCACCATTATGATGCCCTGTCATAAAAGTCGTCGATTCTACCAGCTGGAACTCATTCCCTGTTTAAGGATAACGACAAACTTGATAACTTATCAGACCTTTCACGGCTTATCACAAAATGTCGTCATAACTTCCACTTTAGGCCAATTCTCTGTCTACTGATGACGACTAACCTGATAGCTTATCACAGGGTTGACAGCTTATCACAAATGTCGTTAGCCACACTTGTCTTTAAATTTCATTAAATTTCAACTTCTATTCTTCATTTCATGTTGGTTCTCTATTATATCAGCTTAAACTGCAAAATCAAACATAAACTAATCAAAAATAACTAAAATATCTCAAGACCTTGCAATTATTTAGAGTTAAAAGCCTCAAATGTGTTAGTATATTCTTACACATCAACATTTGTTGCAAAGTCTTGAGCAACTTTAGTTATTTTTGATGTGTGAGCATATGCTAACACATTTGAGGTTTTTAACTCTAAATAATTGCAAGGTCTTGAGCAACTTTAGTTATTTTTTATTAGTTTATGTTTGATTTTACAGTTTAAGCTGATATGATAGAGAACCAACATGAAATGAAGCAAAGAAGTTAAAATTTAAAGAAATTTGAAGAAAAGTATGGCTGACGATAGTTGTGATAAGTCATCAGCCCTGTGATAAGCTATCAGGTTGGTCGTCATCAGTAGATAGAGAATTGGCCTAAAGTGGAAGTTGTGATGACATTTTGTGATAAGCCGTCAAGGGTCTAATAAGTTCTCAAGTTTGTCATCATCCTTAAACAGGGAATGAGTTCCAACCGGTAGAATTGATGACTTTTGTAATCGGCCATCATAATGGTGATAAGTCGTTAGGAATGCCGTCAGACTTAGGCAGGACATGAGAATTGGAGCAAAAGTGTGACGATATTTTTTATAAGTCATCATAGTCCTGATAAGCCGTCAGAAGTTGTCGTCAACCTAAGACAGGACTAGTGCAGATTGGAAGAAGACCTGACGACATTTTTGATAAGTCATCAGGATCCTGATAAGGCATCATCAATAGTCATCGTCTATTCCGAGAAAAAGCTATTACCTTGATTTTGTTTCCTTATTTAGGGTAAACTATTTAAAGCTTTGTTTTAGGATTTTCTAGCAATCAATTTTATTGTTATTATCATTGTTATTCTGCACAAGGTTGAGACCTAGAGTCTTGGACAACATATTTTGATATTCTCTCTTTACTTCTTGACTTTAACAGCACAACTATTTTTTGAGAGATTATTATCAGTATTTTAGGATTTTTCCTTTATGATTTAATCTGTGATTCACTAGTTATTATTCATCTCTGTAAGTTTATCTTTCAAATCATGAATTTAATTATGTGTTTTGTTTGTTACATCATGAGTGGCTAAACTCTATTAACCTGATTTATGGATCTAGGTTTAGGTCTTGTTGAGGTGCTAAGTACTCAAGATTCAAATGGTGGTAGGATTTCTTGATAATTCTGAAGTTTTAATTAACGTCTGTTGGTTGCAAATAGTAGACACACCTGCTTTGATTTGCTTGAGAAAGAAATCAAATATAGTAGAAAGTGAATTATCAACAGGGACTCGAAAATACTTTGTTTAATAATAAGTGTTGTAACAAGGTTGGTTAACCTAAGGTAAAATCTGGATAGTAAATAGAAATTCCCTAAGTCCGAGAGGATTAGGGAATTAAATGCTTAAGTAGGTTGAGAGACATTTAAGCATTACATTGATAAAGATAGCTTGTTATCCTACCCACTGTGAGAACCTTAAATCACTTTTAGCATCTGTCATGTACTGGAAGCCTTAGTGAATATAATTCCGGTTATTTCTTAAACTCTTGATTTACAAACACTGAAAGTAAAGTGACAAACAACAACTTGTTAAACCTAAACCCCCATTCCAGGGAACATTAAACTATCAGTGGATTAAATCTAAAACAACTTGAGTTCACACCATATTCTCTGTGGGATTCGACCCTAACCTAGTTGGGTTTTATATTGAAAATTATCGGTTACACCCATTTAATAGTGTAATTTGAGCGTTATCAATAATGCCTCCAAATCATAAGCGCAAACACTACAACTTCCAACTCCAAGTCACGAGTGGGGTATTTGTACTCGTGCATTTTTAGTTGTCTCAAATCATATGCTATAACTCATCCCCGCTACATCATAACACAATCCAAACCAATACCTAAATCTTCACAATATACAGTAAGCCCCTTGCCCTTAGCCAGAAGATTTAGAATAGGAGCTAAAGGGAGAATTCCTTGAGCTTTAGAAAGGTTACTTCATAACCATCCAACCACTATAATGGAACCTCTTTCCTAGTTAATCTGGTCATAGCTACTAAAATAGTGGAAAATATATTGATAAACAACTTATAGTAGCCTACCAACCCAATAAAACTACAAACCTTAGTCAGAGAAGTAGTCCTAGCCCAACCATAAATGGCCTTAATATTCATTTGGGTCTATCATAACTTGAACTTTGTGAATTTTGCATAAAGATGATGATCTCTCAAAGTGTGGAGCATAGTCCTAAATTGTTGCTCATGTTGCCCCCTAGTTCTTGAATAGACAAGGATGTCATTAGCAAAGATAATCATAAAGAAGTCTAAATAAGGAGAGAATCCAGTTCATCATGTCCATTAATGTTACTAGGTCATTGGTTAACCCAAAAAACATTACTAGGAACTCGTAATGATTGTAACGAGTCCTAAAAGTTGTCTTAGGGATGTCCTCTACCTGAATCCTCAATTAATGGTAGCTAGATCTCAAGTCAATCATAGATAATAAGATCGTACCCCAAAGTTGCTTAAATAGGTCATCAATATGAGGTATACGATACTTATTCTTTATTGTTACTTTATTCAGCTGCCTATAATTTATAGACATACACATAAAACCATTATTCTTTTTACAAATAAAATAGAAGCACCCTAAGGAAAGGTTGTCGGTCTAATAAACCCATTACCTTGAAGATCCTGAAGTTGAATGTTTAGATTTTTTAGCTCAGTAGGTGCCATCTAATAAATTTCCATAAAAATAAGTCAAGTGCCCGGCTATAGATCAATAGAAAGATCAATAACATACTTATAAGAAGGCCAGATAGGTATCCATAGGAAAGACATTAGGAAATTCATAGACTTCAGGACTAGAGTCAAGCAACGAAATCTCAATACTGACATCATAAACACATAAAAGGTAAGATATGCAACCCCTCTATACTATCTTCTAGCCTGAAGATATGAAATAATCCTCATTGATGCACCACTATAAGTACCACACCATATAATTAGAAATATGCCAGGCATGACTAATGTAATGGTATTGAAAAAGAAATCAAAAACCACATGATTGGGGGATAACCAGTCCTTTCCTAGAATCACATCAAAATAAATCATGTATAGCATAATAAGGTAAGGCCGAGTGTCATACTCTTGAACAATCACAATACAGGATATACACATCTGATCCACTACTAAAGAATTACCCACAAGAGTAGCTACATGTGAAGGAACATATAATGGCTCCCAAGACAACCCCAACTGAGGTTCATAAAAAGTAGACACATAAACCACTAAGCCGGGATTAAATAAAGTAGAAGTTAGCTGATGGCAGGATGAGATTGTACCTGTAATAATAACATTCAAAAACTCAACCTCCGACCTACTATGAAAAGTATAGAAATAACCCATCTATCATCGGAGTGCATTCCTACTTGACCACCTAACCTATCTTCTTGAGGACCACTTTGAGGACCTTGGGGACCACCCTTGTAACCATATACACCACCCTTAGCTATACGTAATACTGACTTGATTAGCTGAATACTTTATATAGAAGGATCAATTATCTCATACGATGGATTCTTTTGAGCAATATGATCTACAATACTATAATCATAGCATCTTCTGGGAACTCTACTCTTACGAAAAGGTCCAATTGACCTAGAATGTCACCTCGGCGTGAAGACCCTAACTAGATACCCCTTAAAGTGTTGACATTGCTCTATCCATTATAATCACTATAACCATAGTGAGTCCTATTTGAAAGTTGTAATTATGCCTAAATGGTCCTACTACACTAACCCTAATACAATTACTTATGGGTTTATCGACCCTAAAAACCTCAACCTCTAAACTGTAAGCCATTACGGCTCCTATCATAACTGCCTTGCAGACAAGGTTCTTATCTTTTCTTATTTGGGCTTAGCAATGAAAATCCTTCATAGTATATGTATCGTCAGAAATATCAACTAATAATCTATTGATATTTGCCAGACTCTAAGTATCTATATTGAGTGGAAATCTTGATTCTCTTACACTCAATAGGAAGAATTATGGTGGCATATTTAGCTAACTCATGAAATCACACCTCATGTTCACTGACATAGAACCCTACTGTAACGCTATAAACTAATCCCTTAGATGCTTTCACATGTTGTAAGACATATACTTCTCCAAATAATCCTCAGAGAACTAGTTCCAACTCATAAGAGATCGAACTAGCCTACAATCAAGATATCCCCTCCACTAATTTCTTACTACTCTATTGAACAAGAAAGTGGTTTAATCCATACACAACTCAACCAGGAATAAATTATGCAACCTCTCCTTAAAACTAGTAATAAACTCAAAATACAACCTTGCTTAGACTCGTACAAACCTTGATAGAGACAATCTATCAAATTGGTCCAGCATGTTCTACTCCTCAAGAGTCATGATTAGTCAGGTTACTACCCATTATTGAACTACCCAAGCTATGGAACCTTTAAACTATGAGCCACAACTATAGGTTATGCTTTTATACCAAGTCAAAACCAGGTTTCCCTATGAGAAGATGTCCTATGCCCCATCTATTTGATGGAAACCAACCATACCCAATAATTGCACTAAGACCTCACAAAGGATAAAATAAGATATAAATTCGAATAAGGTCACAAATTCCCCTAGTCCACCGACTGTTATGGTGTTAAATCCTTTAGTGTATCTCAAGCTCATGATCAGTAATTATATTTGGAGAAGGCTCCTTGGTCTAGCCTTGAGCTGGGACTATAAATTTAACATGGATTCAACCTCGAGGTCGATCTTTGCCTCTAATTGGTGACCTAACTATAGGCTCGGTGTCCCTATCCCTGGTGAACATAGCCCGCATCTTAGTCATCTACAAAGTAGTGAAACAAATAAGATTCTAGAAACTAGTAGACACAATGCAAGATAATGAATCAAAATGGTGAGATTTTTCTTAGAATGTCCGATAGCCTCCCGAAGATAGCATATAGACATTATTGTTTTGATCTATAGGACTCTATTGGATACTTGCTCTCGTACTGATAATATCAGTGAACCTACGCTCTAATATCAAACTATTAAAACTCAATTTCTCAAGTCATGATGGTACCTACTTCAACCAATTAGTAAGTAAGACAAACCATAGCCCAGAACTATGAGTAATTAGCTAATAAGTGAAATATAAAGAAATAAGTATACAACTAAAATAATAAATAGTTAGGAGAGGGATATATAGATATATACATATATTTATGTATGTGTAAGTAAGTATGCCATATAGGAGAGAGAAAAGGACAAAAGCACCAAAATAAATCCCCCAAGATTGGTAAGTTCAGCTTAAGTATCACTATGATAAAAGGAGCGCTAGACAATGCCAAATCTACATCATAACCTAAAAATATACCATAGACTATCCCATCAACAAAAAGAGGAGGATTTGCTCCAAAATCTAAAAGCTCACCCAATACTCCGGTCAGTAAAACAACTCGAGAATGTCATCAACAACTATGACTTATGCTTAAATTTACATTAGGAAAAAGATGCATAAGTGTAATATGAGTACCAATACCACAAGTACTCAATAGACATCGTAGGTCGACTGAACTCAATTATAGTATATGTATAAATATATGCTATGATATAACCTAAATGCAATAATTAAGGAAAAGAAATGTACATTATAGCCTGTGCAAGGCAAATGTGATACATCAAAAGTAACTCAGAAGCAGAAATAAAAGTCAAGCTATAACCTAGAAAGACCCCTATAAGTTCAGAAGGCACACACAAGGAAAATAAACCCATCTGAGCTCCCAAAATCATGGCGGGTTCAATAAAAGAGTAATTTTAAAGTAAGGATATAATATAACAAAAGAAAGTAAAATGATGCAAAATGTGCAATATTTGTATCTTATGCTCCCTTTTTATCCATATCCACTATTTTATCGATTTCTACATTAGTAATGGTGATAAATAATAAATGTTGTACTCGAACTAAAATTAGTAAATAATAGTAATATGGTAGATGATGGACTCAAACCAAAATTAATAGGTAAGAACTCTATAGTAAATGCCAAACTCAAATTAGAACTAATAGATAATAAGAATATTCTAGGTATCGAGCTAAAACAGAAACTACTATCTAAGCAATATGAAGTGATATCCTAGAGTTTTAACGCATCTCATATCCATTTAATCATAAATTCCTATTTTAGATGGGCAAATTCCTTAAGGAGAAGTGGATTTAATTATTCAGTCAGAAAATACATTTTAAGGTCAAATACTGGGCAACAAAGCTAACTAAGCTTATTATGATAACTAAGTCAACCAAAACTAAAGAAATAGCCTAATAGAGTGGTTATGTGATCATTTAGGTCAAAAGGGAACTATTCTAAGCATCATATCTTAATAAGAGGCGATGGGCCCACTAAGAGTCTAAAAAATCTAACCTAAGGCAAGCACCTACGAAAACCTAGGATAAGGCTCATAATCACCTTCAAAGGAACTAAATAATCAAAGTCTAATCCAAAAGGATAGTCATAGACAAAATTAAGGGAAACAAGACCAAAATCTACCCAGAAAAGCCCCTAATTAGCCAAATTAAGTGAAAATATACAAACAAAACTTTTAGCCATAAGAAATCACAACAAAATATCACAGTAAAATAATAAAAGAGCAATGTATAAAAGAAAGGTAAGGCTAACCAACCTGGACACCGCCAAAAGCATATAAAGTCCTCTATAAAGGGTTTTTCCCTTTTGAGAAGTCTCTGACCTAGGCCATGCTATCAAAATTATATTCTCCATATCAATAAAAGAACATTGATATGCGTATTGCTAATTTAGGCATTAGATAAAAAAATTAGGATAGAAATCAATCAATAGGGCCCACTGATAGAATCAAAAAATTGATTCCATCATCGGGTCACTCCAATCTTAAGGATTACTTACTCTAAAATGAGGTTGATCTAAGCTTAATAACAACCCCAAATATCACTAAGCAATAAATAAAGATTTAATTTATGAATCAAATGGAAAATAAATATGAAACATACAAAATAACAATGAGGAATTGATCACTATATGTCCTTAAGCTAATCCCAACTCTAATTATCAATTTTCAACAATTTTTGAGCTCACAAAGATCTTTAATAGTAATTTTATACTTAAAAAATAGATTTAAAATTCATGAAAATAAAACATATATAAGACCAATAAAGGTTGCTTAAGTGACCAAAGCGGACATTGATTTAATGACAAAAGAGTTGCTTAACCTATCCCTACCGAGCTTACCAATCTAAACTTATGTGGTTCCTTGGCTTCTAAAGTAGTTGCGGTCACCAATTCACTTAAGCGGCTGCACTAGAAACTTGGCACCAACCATATTTGGTGAGTCCTAATGAACTTTGATTGAATGCCTCAGATTCATTCAGAAACCTGTGCGTGAAAGCAAATTAGAATACCATACAAGATTCAGCATTTTGGACTCAATGGAATTATTGAAATTTCTATTTGAGGGTTTTACAATAGAGTGTGGGTGCCATACTCAAGGTTTTAATTTTGACCAAAATCTATCTAATAGCCTAAGATGAGTTTGGAAGACTCGAGACCCAGATTACGAATCCTCCTAGCCTAAAACTAACATTCTAGAGCTAATGAAATATTTGAATTGGCATTTGAGGTTGTTTACCTATATTTTTGGCTTGAGAGCCATTTTCTTATTTGTAAAAGCTCCAAAAAAGGAAAATGGCTATAAAACTAAATAAAATGATCGGTATCTAAATCAGTCAGTCCTAGCAAGTCATAAATAACTTATGGCAGCTATAGAAAGGCTCTAAACATAGAAAAAGTATGAAATATAGAAAATGACTGGAAGAGTCACTACATAAATATTTCCATCATGATATAAATTGTATTTATCAACTAGTTATCATGTTGATACATTTTATTAAATAATTTCAGCATGTTATTTATTAGAAATCATGTCTATAAAATTATTAATAAAACTTTCAGCATGTTAGTTTGGCAATGTTCTCCTAGAAATGTTGAATTTTAGCACATTAAGTAAATCTGTTGCATTTCTAACGCCATGTCTTTATGGATTTAAATTAATTCCATCATGCCAACTATTCCAGGACACTTAGAAATCATGTATATAGGAGTTTTAATAAGAAGCTTCTGGCATGTTAATTTTGTAATTTTCACCTAGAACCGTGCCTATAGGACTATTTAAATATCAACACCACATAGATATTATGCCTATTGGAGTTATGTTTGGGGTAGTCTAGGTTTATTTTTATCATTTGGTAAATCTCTTTTATTATATCACATGTCAATTCTATCTCCTCGCTTGTCTGATAGTCTTTTAGTCATTTGTTTTCTTTTATATATGCAATGCAAATAAACAAATTTATTTTCTTTAATCATTTAACAATTAGGCTTATATTAATTTTTTAAATGATTGTCCCGTATATTAAATCACCTAGTTATTAAATTGACATTAATATTTTACCAAGTTTTCATGTATATTTTTTTATATTTAATTTAGCACATCGATACTTGTCTAATCTACTTAGCCATCTTAAAGTAAATATTTTTTCATGTCTAATCACTTAGTTAATGATTAGGTTACTAAAATAATTTGACCGTTGCTTATCACATAAATCCCACATGTAATATATGATTTTAGCTGAGACCCACCTTTGTGCAACTCCTGATGAAAGAAGCAATCAAGAAAATCACTAGAGAAGTCATCCCACAAAGAGGACTCAAGGATCGTCAAACCCTAAACCCTAACTATAGCCGAAAACCTACATACTTTGTCGGCCAACATGGATAATTCCTCTGGTGAGAAAACCCCATCAGAAGAAAAAGTGAAGCAGACCAATGCGGAGCATAATCTGATACATCAACAAGGAATTAATTTACCAAAATTTGTTAATCTTCTGAAACCTAAACCAGTTGTTAATAATATTATTAGGGTTCCTCCTAACCGATTGTTATACAGCATGGGGAAACCAATGTCACATGAAAATCTTCTGAGGTAAAAAGTTTAATCATAAGATAAAATTTACAATATGCTATCATAGGTAATTTTTCGTATGGCGAATTAGATGTCAAGGAATTGAGAAAAACAATCCCAGCTCAATGTGGGATAAAAGGTGAATGCATAATACAGGTATTGGATGAATGCCATATTCTTATTAGATTGAAAGGATTAGAAGATTATATATAATTTCTTTCAATGGTTGCATATATAGAAAGACTAAAAAAATGTATTGGCAGATGAAAACATGAAATAGGATCCATGGTTCGAACCAAATGTAGAGACAACGATAGGAGTAGTGTGGATCTCAATGACGGATTTACCTCCAAATTATTTTGCTAAGAAAGTAATTTTTTCAATTGTTTCAGCTGTTGGTAAACCATTAATAATAGATATGGCTTCTAAAAACTAAACAAGACCTAGTTATGCAAGGGTAAAAGTGGAAGTGAATTTAATTACCAAATTGCCTCAGTGAATTAAAACTCATGAGGAGAATGATAATACTGGGGAAATCAAATCTAAATGGATTCAGATCCAATACGATTATATGCCTAAATACTGTAAAGAATGCTGCCTACAAGGATATGATGAAAAAAGTTTTGGGAATATTCACCCAGAATGATATGACAAGAAGTAAGATAAAAGTGAAGAGATAGAAAATAGTAAGGCAGAAGGAAATAATATGAAATAAAAAGAGGAGCACCAGACAAACAAGGCAAAGAGAGAAAGCACAAATAAGCAATAGTGGTTGATAAGAAGAAACAAATACAAAAAGGATAAATATTGCCATATACTTGGTGAGGTATAAAAGGGGAATAATGATGAGGTTGCTACATCTAATCCCTTTGAAGTATTGCAAGAAGAAGAAGTTGAAAATAACTATAAGGAGAAGAAGGAGCATAGCAAGGAAAGTACAAAAGATTGAGTAAGCAAAAGCTTTGGCAAAGTAGAGGAAATCATACATTCAACAAATAAATCATATATCAAGGTGGAAGAAAAAGACGAGGATGAAAGAGAAAAGAATGAAGTAGCTTCAGTTAATGGATACAGTGAAGCAAAAAAGAAGCAACAAATAACTGAAGGTCAGGAAAAAGGGAAACATAGTAAAAAACAACATAAAGAAAAAAAGACAGGGGAAATAATGATTTCGGAGCAGGAGAATGAATCTAAAGAAGTTATAGTGATAGAAGGAGTAGTAGCTTTAGCAATACAAACTGAAAACCTGCTTGATTGTAGCAATAAAAACAAAAAAGATCTAGATGGAGCAGACCTGGAAGTAATATAAACAAAGTAGCTATTGAAGCTAATTTGTCCCCTAAAAAGATAAAATCAATAAAAGCAAAGTAGGGAAAATAGCAGAAGAAAGGTAAGAATGCAAGTTCATCCATGATGCAGATAATGAGTCATACTTCTAAATCAAAATCAAGATAAATGCTTTGATTTGGAGCATAAGGTCTATGAACATGCAGAAAGCATTCACCAAACTAATAATATTAAAAAAGAGAAATATTTTTTTGTATTGGGTTAGTGGAACCTTTTCAGGAAAGCCCCAACATTGAAGAATATAAAAGAAGATTGGGTATGTAGTATGCAGTTGTGAATATATTAGGGAAGATATGGGATTTTATGGATGCAATTGTAGAATCTAGCGTGGTTATAGATAAGGAACAACAGATGACTATAAAGTTGGAGAATCAAAATATAGGGATAGCAGTTGTAGTTACTTTAATTTATACAAAATGTACTCAAAATGAAAAGTTGATATTGTGGGAAACCTTAAGAGATATGGCTGGTTCTATCCAAGAGCCATGATTGGTAGGAGGGGACTTCAATTTTATAAGTAATGATGAAGAAAATATGGAGGTTTACGTATTACAGTAGATGAAACACAAGATTTCAATAATTGCATAAGCTTGTGCAATATAGAACAATGTGGGTTCAAAGAAAGTAAGTATACATGGTGGAATGGAAGAATTGATGATTGTATATTTAAAAGATTGGATAGAGTATTGTGTAATATACAAATGTAGGATTTATTTCCAATCATGGAAGTTGAACATATGGTAAGAAGTGGTTCAGCTCATTCCCCATTATATCTTCAATTTAGAATAGTGAATGAGCAGATAGTGAGATCATTTAAATTTTTGAATTTCTAGATTAAAGAATAATCTTGTATGGAGGTAATAAAATAGAATTGGCATATTGACATAGAAGGAAATCCATTCATTCTATTTCAACAAAAGTTGAAAAAGACCAAATCAGCTCTCATATTATGGAGTAAGGAGAAGTTTGGGACCATTTTTCAGGAAATTACAACTCTGGAGAATATTGTAAAGGTTAGGAAGAAGTAGTTTGAGAAAAACCCAACATGTGATAATAGGGAGAGATTGTTTAAATCTTAGGCTGAATTAAAAGAAAGAAGGGAATACTAAGTTCTTTCACACAATTGTAAAAGAAAGAAGAAGCAGGCTCAGACTAAGTAGAATATAGAATGATGAGGGTGAGTGAATAGAAGACCAGGCAAAAATTGCAAATGCAGATATAGAGTTTTTTGTAGAAATAATTCACAAAGCAGAAGGATGTAGAATATTTTTCTTTACTGGAGAAATTACCTACCTTAGTAACTGCAGAATAGAATGAGGAGATAATAAAAATACCAAGCTTGGAGGAAGTGAAAGATGTTGTTATGAGATTGAATAGAAATTGTGCAGGAGGTCCAGGTGGGATGGCAGGTGCTTTTTATCAAAATGCTTGGGATATAATAGGGAAGGACATACACAAAATAGTAGTAGATTTATTTTGTGGATGTAAACTTCCAAGATTCATTACTCACACTAATTTGGTACTGTTACCAAAAAGGTTAGTCGTGAATTCCTTTTCTAACATGAGACTATTAGTGTAGTGCCATATATGATCTCACAAAAAAGTTAGTAGTGAATTCCTTTTCTAACAAAAAAGTATGTGGTCTATTGCCACATATGATCTCACAAGAACAAGCTGGTTTTATACAGGGAAGAAGCATTGCAGAGAATATTTTGGTGGTTCATGAAATATTATTAGGGATAAACCTCCAAACATTGTCCTTAAGCTAGATATGATGAAGGCTTATGATAGGGTGGAGTGGTTATTTCTTACAAAATTTTTGAGAAAGTTAGGTTATTTGGAAGTAATAATAAACATGATATTCAGTCTACTAGGGAACAATTGGTATTCAATCTTGTTGAATGGACAACCAAAAGGTTTCTTTAAATCTTTAAGAGGTCTGAAACAAGGAGATCCATTATCTCCTACTTTGTTCATAATAGTAGCATAGGTATTATCAAGGTGTTTAAAGGCTTTGATTCAAACGAGAGAGTTCAAAATGAATGGTATGCCAAGGGGTAGTCCTAAAATAAATTATTTGGATTTTACTGATGATATGAGCATATTGTGTAAGGCTAAACTGAGGACATTATAGTTGGTTATAGGAGCTCTGGATAGAAATGAATTATTGTCAGGACAGGAGATCAATAAAGAAAAGATTGCAATTTATTTGCATAAAGGTGTTTCAAATAGTATAGTTGTTATGGCGGAAGTGGTTACAGGAAACCTAAGGAAATATTTTCCTTTCAATTATCTTAGATGTTCAATTTTGTACATGCGGAATAAAAACACTATTATTAGTATATCATGAATAAAATAAGTTGTAAGTTACAAAGTTGGAAGGAAAAGCTGCTATCTTTTGGAGGAAGAGAAATTCTGATTAAACTTGTAGTACAGAGCATTCCTATTCACTGTCTGTCAGTGATGAATCTCCCAATAAATTTCATGAATAGAATTCAAAGAGTTTTAGCTCAATATTTTTGGAGTTGGTGGAGCATGGGATGATCAAGTAATCAAGGAACTATTCCCTGAAGAAATAGTAGAGCATATTTTGTATAAGATTAGTCCACCAATTCAAATAGAAGAGGTAGATAATACTATATGGATTATTGATGCGAGAGGGAATTTTACACTAAAATCATCCTGGAAATATATCGAACATAAGGAGCATATGAATAATACATATAAGAGTATAGGATAAAAGGACTTTCTTTTAAAATATACCCTTTTATGCGGAGATTGTGGAAATTTTTTTTCCTGTGGATGATAATATAAGAAGGTGGGGGATACAAGGACCATCTAAGCGTTGGTGCTATGAAAAACCATCCTAGAGACAGTGACTCATGTATTTAGGAAATTGCTAATAAGACTTGGTCCTATTTTTCTTCTTTTGTAGAAAATGAATATTCAAGGTTTAAGCCTAAAGGAGACAGTTCTCACTTGGTGGAATATATTATTATCCATTGCTTGGTATCACTTTTGTAGGAATTATAGAGAAGAAAAAATAGCTTAAAGCATGCGGGCACAACTCAAAAGGTGATATACAATGTTACAAGAAATTTAAGGATGCTATTGAAAGTGAGTAACACTTGATTTTCCATATGAATGGCCAAGAATACTAAGGGAATTTGAAAATCTAAGAACACATATTAAAGTTACTAAAGTACTCTGGGAGGTACCAAAGAAAGATTGGGTGAAATACAATACAGATAGGGAAGCAATGGAGGTTCAGGAGCTAGTTCATACATTTTTTGTCTTAGAGATGAGCATTGGGGTGTACTATATACTAGGGGAGATCCTATTAAAGACATTAATAATGTACGCGTAGAAGAAATAGTAATATTACAAGTAGCCAGGCATTGTAGTTAGACACATAATAACAAGATGATAATCCAAATAGATTCTTTAACTATACAAAAGATATTAACAAGAGAATGGAAATGTCTATGGAGTATATAAGAAGTAGTAAAATAGATAAGGCAACTAATGGAAGGAATAAAAGTACAGTATCAACATATTCTTAGGGAAGACAATCAGTTAGCTGACAATATTGCTAATTTGGCATTAGATAAAACGGCATTCATATATATAAATTTTTATCAGCTTGAACCAAAGGGCAAATGCATAGTAAACAATGATAAATTACAATGTCCATATTTAAGACTATCACCATCAAAGGGGTGAATGGTATGGGATGGCTAAATCTGATTTTATCACATCCAATATATTTACAAGCCAGTAAAGCGACAAAAGTAGTAAAACAACTAAGTAGCCTATTCTACATCAGCCAACAAAAAGGACTCGCAACAAAATAAGAGGGTCTTTGGATCCTGGGAGACATGCTTTTATCCAAATATTTTTGGGTCCAAGTATCCCACTATATTCATCCCAGCAATATCTATGATTTAAGAGTAGCTAGAGGCATCAAAATACAAGAACACAATGATAAAAGGAAAAGGGGTT
The DNA here is from genome assembly GCF_002878395.1 of Capsicum annuum. Lineage (NCBI taxonomy): Eukaryota > Viridiplantae > Streptophyta > Magnoliopsida > Solanales > Solanaceae > Capsicum > Capsicum annuum. The sequence goes on from NC_061119.1 coordinate 106,101,697, forward strand.
TGGTAATGAACTTACTCAGATATAATAGCATATACAGTTGACTAAATCCCTCATAATAGTAAAAAAGGAAGAACACAATCCCATCCACCAGAGAACAAAATTGATTTAATGGGGAGAAATAATAAATTAGTTCATGGAAGAAAGGCAAACAAAAAGAAAAAGAAACCAGACTCACTTCTGCAAGCTGAGAAATACTCGATACAAGGTCTAGATGGGTACATTGTTAATCACCCAAAACATTTAGAGAATTAATATGAGATTCTCAAAGTGAACATTATGAAACACAAGGCGAGGGCGGAGCTGAAAATGAAAGCTGAATGGATTTGGAAACCCTACTCAGGAGTTATATGTTGTTCTGATATTGGACTAGGGCTGAGCTGGATCGGTAGGATAGGAGTAGAGTTTTTATTTTGTATTGTTTTATAATGGGTTGTCTTATTTGTTTTAAGACTTTATTTTGTTATTCATAAATAAAATACCTTATTAAACCGAAAAAACTTTGTGGACTCAAAAGGTGCCTAATACCTTTATTTTAGGGTAATTTGAACCCTTTACCTGAATTTTTGGTAACATACACTAATAAATAAATATTTGTAATAAGTCATAGAATAGAGCTCTAACACAGCTTAATTCATTAGGTGGCGACTCATCTCTTTTTAATTATCCTAAAATAGTTGTCTTATAAAATCCTACTTTTCATGAGAAAAATAGGATGTAATAGGTAAACCGAGCCCAATTGCCACCATTTTCTTGCTTTATAGAGGGGAAATATTCATTTGGTGACCAATCCAAAAACACCAAATGATTTTGATCTAAGGCTTGTTTATACACTTAAATGTCATTATCTCTACGCATGTAGCTTATTTTTTAGGATAATTTGATGCACTTAATGAGGTATTAAGGGTTTCATTGTGTATTTATGTGTTAATTTATATGATTAGAGCATTTAAGGTGTATACAAAACAAGTCAAGTGTTAAAATGATCAACAAGAGTTTAGACGAGGAAATTAGTGTTGCTAGCTTGCGTTGTGCTTGTTCTAGTATACTTTGATGAGATGTATTGTAATGTATGGACTAATGATTGTTATATGATTTTTTAGGAGAACATTGGAGGTGTTATGTAAGATAATTGAAGCCTACAAAGAAGACATTAGAAATGGGGAAACAAGGAATAAATATACAACTATTAGAGCAAAACCTCACCCTTGAGGGAGAGCCTTGCGCTGCACCCATCATGGGAATGGTAGGGGGACCGACACCGCACCCCCAGAGAGATATCACAATTCCTCACCCATTCTATGTGACTATTCCCCACCCTCTATCCATGTGATAGGCTCACGGTGCAACCCCCTAGACGTCTAAAAGTTGATTTTTCACTTTTTTAAGTTAGGGGCAATGTTGTAAGTGCATATGTTTAGTATTGGGAAGACTATAGAAGAACTAAAACACTATAAAAGGTGTAATTATCCACAATTAAAAATCACTTTTGCAACACGAGATTAGAGAGAGGAGAAGGCACCAAAGTCTCTATGCTAGGGTTTTTCTTCTATACTTTAGTTTTCTTATAGTTTTTACTAGTGAATTCAATTATGGTGATTCTTTGTATGGATATGACTTGATAAACACCATATTTCTTGGGTTGAATCTACTAATATGATTAAATATCATTCAATTATGTTGGTTTAGAGTTGATTATCATATTTATTTACTCATATGTTCTTGTAATTACTATTCTATTGACTCGCATTCTTTAGAACACAGTTGTATTTACATTGGGGGCCTAGAAGGAGGAACATTAGATTAGAACATAGAAGGTTCTTTTATTTTAGATGAATTAAAGTTATATTTGTGGTTAGGATAATAATATACCTAATTTGCCCTATTTGATTCAAATACTGGATGACAAACAAATGCATTTGAATTAGTTCTCATATCCCTGCTCAAGAATGTAGTTGTGGAGCTAATTTAAATAGATGATTAGAGGATCGAAAGACCATAATCATGTTACTATACCCATGAATTAACAACTAAGATAGCTAACTTATCCGACGAGATTGAATATCTTTGTAGGCTTGTTCAAATAGCCTTGACCCAACATCTCTCCTAAGTATTTTTTCAAGCATGTTACTTTCTCGCTATCGATTATTCTTACTTTTAAAACCTCAAAACATAAAATCTCTTGGTATACAAATGGTACCTAATTAATATTTATAATAATTCTTGAATTGGATTGTTTGCTAACCCCAAAGTCCCTGTGTGATCGATATTTGGCTCAAAAGGGCCATTTAATTACTTGTACAACCAAATACACTTACATGTGTGGTAGGACGCAACTTCATTCTTTGCCATAAAGGCACTCTCTTGGGGTGTTATTACCACATTTGTTTCAAGTGGAATAAGAGTTTTCCTTTGTAACATTAACCATCAAATTAGAGACGGAATACCCTATTTTTCTAATTTTTGACTAAATTTAAAAAAAAAATTCCAAAAGATTTTATCTCTGTTTATTTTGTAGTTTTTGTTGGTGTCTGTTTAGTAAAAGAACACTTCACCCACCCCCTTGATTTTTTTTCGAGGGAAGGACTTTTGAACCCAGTAACATTTCTGATTTCTAGGAGTAATTTTAAAATTTTGGTTATTAGGAATAAATAGAGATGCTTTTTCCAGGTGCTATACATGATTACATGATGCAAACTGGTTTTGTTCGTGGCATGTTATGTAATAAGTTGAATGACTATATTTAAGACATCTAGGCTCATTCTCATTTATTTTATATAGTGTGATGTTGGATTAATTTTGAATTCTTGTTATTGCTTGGTTGATAGTCTATGGAGATCCTTCTTGATTTAATCATGCACTATGCGTGAGTGATATTTTTGTTATATTCCATGTGTATATTGATATCTATAACTTGTCTAGTGTGTTTGCAAAGCAAAATAAAGAATGTTGAGTTTAGAGATGATATATGCATTCTTTGATAGCCATGTTTAATACCTGCTTTATCTACCCTTTTTTGCATGATCTCAGTTAGCCTTTTGACTATTCTTTGGTAGCCTTATATGCAGCTTATTCCCTTTTTCAACTAACCATAATTTGATCCAAAACTCTTAAGAACTTTAGTGGAAAGATTAATATGTTAAAGAGTGTATAACTGAAGAAAGAAGAAGTGAAAGGAATGCCCTAACGAAATGGCTTTTGGTGTATTAAAAAGTTTATGTGTTATTGGAAGGGAGCAGTGGAATAAAATACATTTGATGTGTTGATAGAAAATACTCCAAACTAAAGATACGTAAGCTAGCGTAAAGAGATATGGCAAAACAAAAGAGAGGTAGGAAGATTAAAATGGTGGAAAATATTTGGTTTGAGAAGAGGTTGGTGTAAATTGTGATATATTAAAGCTCTTAGAGAAGATAGTGTCATGTCCCGAACTAGGTCCTGGCGGTGACGGGTATCTCAAGTATGCCGGAGACCAAAGATCACCCCCTCGCACCCAACCAACTAACACAAACTCCCCAATGTCAGATGAATTTCGAACATATAAAAAAAATAACATAAGTATAAGCTTAAAGATATTTAAACCATGTTTATAATCCATTAACAAAAAACCAGCCAAATAACGTACCAATAATACCAAAGCCCATAGTAATCCAATAAAGCCTTCTAAATAGAGGACCAAAATTGAATACGAATAGAGTGTCGGGACATGCCCCCGACAATAGCCAAAACAATTCTAAACAATTTGAGACATAAGAACTAAAATATGAAATGTAGACTTCCATTGTATGGAAGCTCACCACTTCAATGTCAACTCACGAACTGACCTCAGCTCCAAATCACTGTGAAGAAGAGTAAAAGTATGGCCAATTCTTGCATTGCATGGGGATAAAACGTCCGAAGACAGTTAGCGGGGTGAACTCTATCATGTAACTCAGGGATAAAGATAACATAATTCCATGATCAACAAATTCAAACTCATTCAAAATCTAAAGCACATAATTAAATGCATATACATATATATATCGCATGTCGGGATAAGGAACAATGCTTAACGTGTACTTTAAAACTTTAGCCTGGATTGTGTAGCTCAATCGTCATATAATAGTACCCACGATCTATATAGGCCCCATCTCTCACCCTTTTTGGGCCCTAGTGCATATAGCATCACGAACTGGAGAAAGATCATATATATGCACGGGGGACTCGAACCCTCCAATCATATACTAAGGTGACTTAAGAACGTGATCATAAAATGTAATATGGGGAAATCAAACCCTCCAATCATAATAATAACAATAAGGTAGACTCAAACTACCTGGTCACAAGCAAAGGGACTTGAACACTCAATCCATAACAATCCCCGAATCAGCTAGTGCAGTTCCCAGTGTCGTTTACTCGGACCTCAACTTTTAAGGCTCAGCTACACAACCCTTTTTTAAAGCCCAATTAAAACATTTATCACACATTCCCATTCATTGAACCATATTACACATTAAGGTATACACTGTCGATATCATCATGCCAACTACACTTGCAAAGTAAAAACAACATGCCCAAACAATTACATCACTTGGGGGAATTCACAACCCCCTTAGTTTGATTATGCAATAACTTGTGAGAACACAAATCCATAATGTTCAATTCAATATCACAATGAAATAGTTCAAGAATAGTTCAATTTTCAAATTTCTCATAACTAAAAACCAATTTCACAATATGGGGTTGGGGTCATAACCACTTCAAAAGTCACAAGTTTGGGAAAATCACAATTTCTTAGTTCATTCACCATACCAATGCACCCATATGTTCAAAACAATAATTAAAGCATAAAAATCATATATAAACCATGAGAAACGTTGTTTAATTCATTAACATGCAAAATTCCCAACCTTTGTTTCTAAACCATCATAGACATATCATGAACAAACTTTAAAACACATGTTTTTAACAAATTAACAATGAGGAAAGAGTAACATGCCAAAAATACCTAAGATTATGGAGAGAATTTTCCTTTGGAAGCTCTGGTTGACCCGTTTCTTGGGAACCCTAAGTATTGTTGCTTGAGAGAGTTTTTTTAGAGAGGAAAGTTTTGCTTTAGTAATTTATCAATGAAAATAAAGTCACAATAAGTCTTATAAGTTATGTGGGTTATGTTTAGGGAAAGAGGTAAATGCCCTAAATACCTTTAGTAAAAAGACTGAAAACACCGCCCATCGCTATGAGTGACCTTACGACACGTAGGCTCACCCTACAACTTGGACCATCCAATTGTAGCCAAACTAGAACCCCCTTGGGCTCTTTACTATAAACCCTATGACTGGCACCCTATATCTCATAATGAGACACTATGACTCATAGGGTAAAGTAACAGTCTCAACAGTTTCACTAGAGGCACTACACTGAGCAACTTACGAAATACCCTTCTTATGACTCGTTAGGAGTCTATACGACTCGTTAAGTCTAGTCGTTATCAAGGTAGTGACTTAGGCAAATCCTTCTAAGCTCATTACGATTGGGTCCTATGACCCGTAAAGACACATTATGACTCGTCGGTGAGTCATTGCTAAGGCAGAAAGCTCAGAACTCAGAAAATTTCCAAGGACCAAAAACCCAAGGCATTACATACTCCCTCTTAGGAGCATTCGTCCTCGAATGATAAGATAAGGCATTTATTAGCACGATTAGACTCCAAACGCAACCATACTTGCCTTTAAGAAAGATAGAAAACCAAGATACCAAGGAATTTACAATTTTCCTTAACAACGACAGAAAACAAAATGTTAAAAAATACACATACCTCAAACACGATTATCAGGAGCGGTGAACAAGAATGGATATTTCGATTTTATGTTCTCTTTAGCTTCCCACGTAGCTCTTCTCTCCCAAATAATATCTAATAACCCTTAATATGACCACACTCTCCACTAAGATTTCAACTATGAATTAAATACTCCGCTATTTCAACCTCCTAACTCCCTTGTAAAACACATAACTACATGACCTGAGCATTTTCTCTATCTCCCTCCTATGTTAAATCCTAACTCGGAGTTAAAGGTGCTAGTGTAAGTCATAGGTCCCGATACTTTACACCACTCCAATAGTACTACTGGATCTTATCACAACAATCAGGTAACCTTCGGTCTTAATCAAGAAGTACTAACCACATAACACAATGGTTTGTGTATCTATCAATCACAATATTTAAGTTGTCTTTATACCCCCTCTTTGTAGATCTCCCACTCAAAACTAGAAACTTTAATCACTATCACGATGGATTTTACAACATTTCTTCATCTTAACTATTTCATCTTACTCGTCCATCTTTATCTATAATTTTAGCCTAAGTAATCACCCTAAAATTTTTACAATAAAGAACATCTCCCAAAAATTTTTATAATAAATAACATCTACTCCCTCATCCAAAAAATTACTACACTATTATAGCCACTGCTACCCTAACATAAGAAGGATCACTGAGGATCTAGAGTACTAGCATCAAGAATGAGGGGGTTACTTCTCAATTACGACTCTTACTTGTCGTACAACTCAAGGTGAGACCCGCAAAATGAGACATGGTAAAATAGGAATAAGTAATTCATAGCAACCACCTAGGTTATAAATGGAGGGTTTTTTTTAATATAAACATACCACAACATGAGTTCTTAGGACTGGACACTAGGAGAAACACAACTACATATATCATGGGTAATATAACATAAAGCAGAGATTTATATTCAGGGAACAAGGCAAGGATTTCCACTTAAAACCGTTGTTTCTTGGAACTAGGCATAATGTGAGACATAAATATATGGATCATGAGCATCATGACATAGACTTGAACACTTGGAAGCTCGGATTTTTGAGAACCATTATTGCTTTTGATTTAGGCGCTGGAGTATGAACATACTCGGCATGTAGAATGAAGGACTTAGGAATAAGCACTATTATAATGCATACAACACTGGTAGAGTGCCCTCTTAACCAAAATTCAAGGGAATCACTAGAATAGGAGCAAATTTACCCTGACTCTCCCCTAAAGCCCACTACGAGGAGAAAAATTAAGATTAGCCCTCGATCTCTATCTTACTATACCTATAAGCACAATACTCCACCCGATGGGTATCACCATAGACATGAGCTAGGGAAACTTGGCTCTCTTATACTTAAAACCTCATCTATCCCAATGCTACCTAGGGTTCATCATATTCTCACAAACTCCATGCCCTAATACATCCAATGACTTAGCCCCCCTAATCTATCAGTTGCAACCTGGACCTCCAGCCTATATATCATAACTTTCCCACTCCCATATTCCTAGGTCATCAACCTCATCTCTTTTGCACACCCTATCAAGCCTACCAATTTACTCCCATAAATCTCGCATCGGTATCCTCGAGCTAACATACTCCTTTCAGCAAAATCAATATCTAAGGTTCAAACTTAGTGTCTACAACCATCATGCACCAGAATAGAGTACCCCGCATAATATATAGATATATATATATGGTCCTCCCCATAAGAAGGTCACCCTAAATTCCTTATTCACCTGCTGATAACCTATGCATATTTAGAGAAAACCATCCTCCCTACATAAAAGAATAGAAGCACCCCACGGAGAAATGCTAGGGTTGACAAACCCTTATCAAGAAAATCTTTCAACTGCTTCTTAAGTTATTTCAACTCAGTCAAAGCCATTCCATAAGAAGGGATAGAGATAGTATAAGTGTTTGGAATGAGATCAATCCCAAAAATGTATTCTCCTATCGAGAGAAACACCAGGAAGATCATCAGGGAACACCTCAGAAAATTCATAGGCCATAGGGACAGACTGGAAAGAAAGACTTCAGATCTAGAATCCTTAGCATTCACTAGATGGTAGAGGCACCGTTTTGGAGATCAATTTTTAGGCTCCAAGATATGAAATGAACCTTCTATTAGGAACTAAATAACAACCTTCCCATTCAATCACCGGCTTATTTAGGAAATAAAAACTAGCCCTACAGGTCTAATAATGAATTCAACTAATCTTTCCCCAAAATCATATCAAAGTCTACCATGTCTAACTCTATTAGATCTACCAAGGTCTCCCCACAATGGACTGATATCACACAACCCCTATAGACCCTTATAGCCATAATAGAGTCACCTATCAAGGAGGACACAGAAAAAAATTTAGAATACACTCGGGATGCAAACCAAAATTAAAAGAAATATAAGGGGTCACCTAAGAGAGAGTAGACCCCAGATTAAAAAAGCAATATACATCATGGGGAAAGAGTTGTAACATAGAAACAAAGACATTTGGTTATACCTCAAACTTCTAGTGGGTATCAAGAATATAAAGACAATTCCATCTAGTATCGGTATCAAAAGTAGCACCCCTTGGTGCAACAAAAAGAGCTAGCAACCAAAATATTATTTGATTCAGTAGCAACATTGAATGAAGGGCAATGTCGTTGTATATGACTGGGTTGACCCAACTTAAAATATTGATTCTTTCCTTTATGACAAAATGCATAATACCACTGACCACAAAATCGACAAGGAGGATAGAGAGGGACTAACTAGGTTCCACTAGACTGATACTGGGAACCTTGTGCCCTAGGATTTATACCCTTTCGAAAATGATTATCACTGGATGGCTTAGTGTAAGGGGCTTTAGCTGATAAGTATGAACTAGAATTTCCCCAGCTCTCTTCGTTAATCTACCATTTTCCATGTCTACTGCTATTGTGATGACCTCTACCCTACTTTGAATACTTATACATTTTGTTCTGACTCTCCCCCATCTGAAATCAATTCTTTTTCCCACCAACAAAACTAGACTGGTGTGACAGAAAGACTACTATCTGGGTCAACAAATGAATAAAATTACAAAACTTGGCATTGGACATATAACCTTGAGGTATTCGGGAAGGACTAGGGAGAACTGGTGGAAATCCACAAGGGAAATTAGAACAGCAACCCTAGAATGGGTCTGTACCCCAGGGGTAGGATAAGTTCCATCCACATTGTCCTTAGATGAGATAGAAGAGTTTCTATAAGCATCAAATTTCTGGGAGGCATTGTAAAAAAAATGAACATATGGGAATTAGTGGAGATTTCATAACCTTAGACTCTTAGCCCACAAAATAGATCATAAGAAAGGGAAACATTCCTAAATTCCTTCTAGCCTCTCCTTATAAGTGTGGCAGGCTACACACCCATAAAAACATGCTACTTTACATGGATTTGTTGGACACCCAAGGACACCAAACCTAGCTCTGATATCGTCTATCACAACTCGAACAAGAGCCTTGCCATGCTGGGTACCCCAAGTCTATTAGATATTATAGATCACCCCCATGCACCTAACCAACAAACACAACATCCCCAATGTCTGATGAATTCCAAACATATAACAAGATAACATGAGGATAAGCTTAAAGATATTTAAACCATGTCTATAATATGTCAACTAAAAACCAGACAAATAACCTAACAACAACACCTAAGCCCACTGTAATCCAAAAAAGCCTTCTAAACAAAGGACCAAAATTGAATACCAATAAACAATAAAGATATGCCCCCGACTATAGCAAAAACAAGTTTAAACAATCTGAGACATAAGAGACTAAAACATGAAATGTAGATTTTTGATGTATGGAAGCTCATCACTTCAATATCAACTTAGGAACTAACCATGACTTTGAATCATTGTGCAAAAGAAGTAAAAGTATGTCCAATTCCTGCATCACATAGAAATACTGTGTTTGAAGATGGTTATCAAGGTGAACGCTAGTATATAACTCATGGATAAGGATACCATAATTCCATAATCAATAGTTTCAAGCTCATTCAAAATCCAATGCATTTAATCAAATACATATACATATATTTATATATATATTGCATGTTGGGATAGGGAACAAGGCTTAACATGCACTTTAAGACTTTATCCTGTATTGTGTAGCTCAACCATCATATAATAGTACCCACGGGCTATATGGGCCCCATATCTCACCCCTTGGTCAGGCCTTAGTCCATGTATCCGCTCAAATCAGAGAAATATTATATATATATGCACGGGGGACTCGAACCTTCCGATCATATACTATAGTGACTTAAGCACCCGATCATAAAATGCAATATGGGGGACTAAAACCCTCCAATAATAATAATAATAATAATAATAATATGAACTCAAAGAACCTGTTCAAAATCAAGGGGACTAAAACCTTCAAGCTATAACGATCCCCGCACCAGCTAGCACAGTTCCTAGTGCAATCACTCAGACCTTCACTTTCGTGACTCAGCTACACAACCCTCTTTTAAAGCCCAATTAAAATATTTATCATACATTCCTATTCATTGAACTATATTACACATTAAGGCATATATTGTCGGTATTACCATACCAACTACACTTGCAATGTAACAAAAACATGCCCAAACAATTACATTACTTAGGGGAATTCACAACCCCTTGGTTCAATTATGTAAAAACCTATGGGAACACAAATCCATGATGTTCAATTCAACATCAAAATACAATAGTTCAAGAATAGTTCAATTTCTATATTTCTCATAACTAAAAACCAATTTCATAATATAGCATTGGGGTCATAACCACTTCAAAAGTTACAAGTTTAGAAAAATAACAATTTCCCTATTCATTCACTATACATTGCACCCATACATTTAAAACCATTATTAAAGCATGAAAATCATGCACAAACCATGAGAAACATTATTCAATTCACAAATATTCAAATACCCCAACCTTTGTTTCAAAACCATCATAAATATCTCATGAACAATACTTTAAAATACATGTTTTTAACAAATTAACAATAAGTAAAGAGTAAGATGCCAGAAATACCCAAGATTATGGATATAATTTGCCCTTGGAAGCTCTAGTATTTCTTGGAAACCCTAAGTTTTGTTGTGTGAGAGAGTTCTTGAGAGAGGACAGTGTTTGCTTTGATAAGTTATAGATGCAAAAAAAATCTCAATAGATTTTATAGTTCGTGGGTTATGTTTAGGGAAAGAGGGAAATATCAAAAATACCCTTAGTAAAATGACTAAAAAACACGACCCAGTCGCTATGAGTAGCCTTACAACTCGTAGGGTCACCTTACCAATTGGACCATCCAGTCTTTTCCAAACTAGACCCCCCTTAGGCTCTTCACTATAAAACCTACAATTGGCACCCTACGTCTTGTAATGAGACACTATGACTTGTAAGGTCAAGTCGTAGTCTCAACAGTTTTAATAGAGGCACTACACTGGACAACTTATGAAATACCCTCCTTACGAGTCGTTAGGATTCTATACGACTTATTAAGTCTAGCTATGATCAAGGCAATATCTTAGGAAAATTCTTTTGGGCTTAATAAAATTGGGTCCTATGACCCATAAATTCACATTACGACTCATTAGGTGAGTCATTGCTAGGAAAGAAAGCTCAAAACTTATAAAATTTTCAAGGACCAAAAACCCAGGGCATTATAAATAGTCATTATTACTTCTCAGAATAGCACTTACCCATTCCTTAGCCTATATTAGAACCCTTAGAGTCCTACTTTATCTTGACCTTTGATATTCTGATATTAGTAGAGTACTACACCAAGGGTAGGTATAATGACCCTCCAGGTAATTTTCTGCATTTCCATATATTTTCACCATACAAAGTTTTCTTATTACTGCCCAAGTTATTGGTGACTTCCTAGAGTTAATAGTTTAGTTATTGGGCAGTTCGTTTGGTTTTTAGAGCTAATTCGCTACTTTGAAGGCTTCGCTAGTAATGAATTAATATAAGCCAAAAACTCTAATTTAATAATCTTTTATGCCAATTGTAATAGCTCCATCAACTCTGAAATATCGATTGTAGGCTAAGGGACCTTTGGTTTTGGTCTTAAGGCTTTTTAACTCACTTTGGGCTATTGGTCAAGACTTGATAAAAATGGCACTTGGGTGTGGGTCCATTTTTCATTGAAATGAAATTGGATGGAAATTTTAACTATGCCATTTAGTTTAGAAAGTCAAATTTGATAGGGTAGCATAGTTAGTTTGCATTGATGGGATCTTGAATATATCTCAAGTTGGTGGAAACTTGGAATTTTTCAAGTTTTAACTAGTGTATCTACTACAACGGCACTTTAATTTCTTTAGCAGAGGCCGCAAAAGAAAACATGGCTTTCCAATTGAGTCATTATAACAAAGACCAGTCCACTAAAGTAGAGACTGCTTAAGTGGTTGTTTTTCTGCTATAGCAGAAGGGTTAGACCTAATAGGTACCGCTTAAGTAATACTTAGCTGTTTTAGCGGCAACCGCCTAAGCGGTTAAGTGGCCTTATAAACAACACTTAGGATTCCATTAAATTCTCTCCTTACCCAATTTTCTCCCATTTTCTCACAAGTCTTAAGAGCTTAAAACCCTAGAGAGTTTGGAAAACTGGGAGACTAATTATTAGAAGATTTTAGGGTGTTTGTGAGGTTGAATTACTTGCTTGCTCATTAAAATCTTTGTAAGTTTCTGATTAATTCGTGGCTTAATTCCCTAATTTAGAGCTAAATACTTAAATTATTTTTGGGTTAATTTTAGTATTGTAATGCCCCAAGTTTTGGGACTTTAAATTTTATTAGAATAATGGCAAATTGATCACTGTCTAGAGTATGACTCAAGTGACAAGTCATAGGCCCTCTTCACGAGTTGTATAGTTCTAATCATAGCCAAATGAGTGAGGCATCATAATGTTTCTGTTGGATTTATTACTTGGGCCTCATGAGTTATTGGTTAAGGTCACGAGAATTGGTGAGGGACTCGTGACCATAATAGTGTGGTGCCCGAAGTATTCTACCCAGGCTATAAGTCAAGATGACAATTTATGATCAGTTACTATGAGTTGTTACCTGACTCGTAGCGACTGAGTGTTATATTTTCTACATATTTTAAGTATGGACATTGTGTTTTTTCCTGTTATCATACTTTTTCCCATGATTTAAAGCTCCTCTTTTGACCCTTTTAATATAAAGTTATTAAGTCATAAGCTACTCTCTCATCTCAAGCCTCTAAGTCAAGAACAAGCTAGGGTTTCAAGGGATTGATTATCTAAGCTTTAATTGGTGATTTCTTTTCTAAAATTCTTGGTGTTTCAGGCATGTATCTCGTACGTAAATTGATTTTTCATATAATCATGTGTTTAGTTATTTTCCATATAGATTTAATTATGTGTTTCTAATGTGAATTGAGGGATTTGGAATGGTTATGGTGTAAATTAGTTTTCCATGGTTGTAAATTGGTCATTCATTATTATTCTTATGGTTTTGAACTCAATATATGCATAGTATGAGAATTGGAATGGGAAACATAAGGTTCCCTAAATTTTATGGTTTAATGGCTTGGAATTTTCTTTACCCTCAATCCAACTTGGCTAATTGGTTTTAAAACATAGATACATGGATAATTAAACTCACTTTTGGAACCTTACATTACATAAAAGGTTAATGGAACTTAAAATGATTTTTAAAGGCCTTGGTGGCCATGGATTGGTTTTAAATTAGAAACTTTAGAGTTAATTTGGATAATTAGCAAAGTGGAATTGGCTTGCAAGCATAAAATTTACTTGGTATGACGAATAAATTATAAATACCTAATTAATAGACTCATTGTTTAATGGATGGGAATGTGTAAATGATTTTAATTTAGGCTTAAAAAGGATTCTATAGGTCATTGTGGAAAGTGGAGGTCCCAAAAGGAGCGACACTGGAAACCATATTTGACGGCGTTAGGGTCTTAGTGATCGTGTGCATAGTTTACACTATATTTATATTGGAATGGCTGGGGTCATAGATTCCCTAGCAATTCTTGGATTTTCTTGGATTGTGTGGCTAGCATGTACTAGGACCCATTCAATAAGGAGAGTTCAGCCCATATAGCCCGTTAGTTCCCTTAGGACAGTTAGAATTACACAATCCAGATTAATGATTTTAAAAGTAATGCTTAAACCTTGTTCCGTATCTCGGCATCTTATACATATATGTATATATGGATATGTTCATATGGTTTTTGAATAGTCTTAGACTGATTTGATTATGGCATTATTTTATCCCTTTCCTGAGTTACATACTAGTGCACATCCTACTAATCATCCTAGGATGCTACATCATTTCATAATTTAGGATCCTAGGGGTTCTTCGATTACATTATGTAGAGTTAGGTAGTTCAGGTTCGTCCGTTGGTCAGTTTAAAGTGGTGAGCCTCTATCTTCTGATAGGCTAGACATTTCACTTCTTTCATTATGTTTTCAAAAATTTCATCATTTTCTTTTCATACTTTATGTTGTGTTTTGGCCATGGTCAGGGGTATGTCCCGACCTAACTTGGTATTTTGTTTTAGAGGCTTTTCTGGATAAAGTATGGGTGGTTACTATTTATTAAATCTTTGTTCCTATTGAGTTATCTATTTATCTTTCATATTATATTTGGGTTGCTTCCGCTATTATATTTATTATGCTTATGTGACTTAGAAAAGAGGGTGGTCTCTAACCTTCGGTGGGCTTAAAATACCCGTTGCAATAGGCTCAGGGTCAGTTCATGACAAGCTTGGTATTAGAGCATATTTTAGAGTCATTGGGTGTACACAAAGTCGTGTAGTGTAGAGTCCCTTTTATGGGTGTGTAGTGCACCATACTTATAAAGGGGAGGCTATAAGGTATTTAGGAATGTTTCCCTTTTTTGTGTTCTATTTTAAGTTACCGAGTCTAGTGTCTTAAAATTCCTCTAATCTCTGATTTACTCACATTTTAGATCATGAGTCCCTAAAGATTTGATGCTTATAAAAACTATTTCGGAACCTCTGTCATGCTTGAGGACAATGTAGATGGGACTCACCCTATGTATAGATTATAGACTCGATCTAGGATCCCTGCTCATAATTATACTGGCCCACGTAGAGTTCCACCGGTCTCTACTAGTCCACCTCAAGTTTTTCATGTTGATGGTACCTATGCCCGACACATTAGGGTGATGTTTCAAATGCAGAGTTTTCCCAATCTATTCATTTGATTACTCAGTTGGTTTCTTTTCAGTCCCATTAATCTTACTATTTTGATCTTTTTTCTCCATCTTGTGAGGTAACTCAAGCTGGCTAGTTTATAAGGTTGAATCCCCCGACTTTTATAAACACTAAGGTTGAGAAGGATCCTCAAGGGTTTGTTGATGAAATAGAGAAGATATTTAGGGTGATGCATGCTATTAACTCTGAGGGTGTGGAGTTTGTTGCATACCTATTGAAGGATACATATTATCAGTGGTATGAGGAGTGGGAGTAGATGAGAGGTGATGATGCAGATCCAATTTTATGGGATGAGTTTTTGGGTGCCTTTCTTTATCATTTCTTTCCTCTGGAGTTAAGAAAAGCTAAGGCTTAGGAATTTGTGAATCTGAAGAAAGGGAAGATGTGTTTGAAGGAGTATGCTTTGAAATTTCAGCAGTTATCTTTGTAGGCTCCAGAGTTAGTATCTTCTATGAGGGCGAAGATGAGAAAATTTACTTTTAAGTTGACTAACGCTCTAGCTATTTTTATGGATCTTATGAATTGGGTGTTTAGAAAATTTTTGGATCTACTTATGATAGTATTTATTGATAATACCTTGGTGTTTCTAAGAGTGAATAGGAACATTCATGTCACCTCCAAATTTTGTCACAGACTCCTAAGGATCAAAGGTTGTATGCTGAATTTTCTAAGTGTTATTTTTGGTTGAATGTTGTGACATTTCATGGGCATGTTATTTCTAGTGAAGAGATCAAGGTGGATCCAAAAATAGTTGAGGTAGTTAAGAAATGGCCTAGACCTACACCTTTAGAGCTTTTTGGGCTTACCTAGGTATTATAAAAAGGTTTTTGGAGAGCGTTTCTTCTATTACTACTCCATTGACAAGGTTGATTTAGAAAAAGGTAAAGTATTTGTAGTCTGATACTTCTTATGGTAGTTTTGAGATGTTGAAGGATAAGTTAACTTCTACTTAGATTTTGACCCTGCCCGAGGGTACTGAAGGTTTTGTTGTATTTTGTGATGCATCCCGTGTGGGATAGGGTTGTGTGTTGATGTGGCATGGTAAGGTTGTCACCTATGCTTCTAGACAACTTATTATTCATATAAGGAATTATTTGACTCATGATTTAGAGTTAGCGGCTATGATTTTCACGTCGAAGATTTGGCATCATTATTTATATGGGGTATATATAGATATATATATATATATATATATATATATATATATATATATATATAGACCATAAGATCTTACAGTATGTATTCACTCAGAAGGAGTTAAATTTCAGGCAGAGGCAGTGGCTTGAGTTTCTTAAGGATTATCACATGAGTCTTCACTACCATACAGGTAAAGCTAATGTTATTGTTGATACTCTTAGTAGCCTGTCCATGGGGATCTTATCTTATATGGATGAGGATAAGCCAGGATTGGTGAAGGACATTCATAGGTTGGCTAACTTTGGAGTACGTCTTTTGGACTCTGAGGATGGAGGAGTCCTTATTCAAGAGGTGGTCAAATCATCTCTTGGTACGGAGCTGAAGGAAAAAAGGCCTTAGATTCTATACTTATGTAGATTAAGAAAGATGTTGGTCAACAAAGTGTCATGGCATTCAAGATTGAGGGAGATGGTATCTTGAGGTATCAAGGTAGGTTGTGTGTTTCTAATGTTGAGGGGCTATGAGAAAGGGTTTTGGATGAGGCACGTGAGTCTAGGTATATAGTTCATCTGGGTTTAACAAAAATGTACCATAACTTGAAGGGAATATATTAGTAGAATAATAGGCAGAAGGATGAAGGAAATTTGTGGCCAAGTGTATGGTCTGTCAGCAAGTGAAGGTTGAACACTTGAGTCCTAGTGGGTTGTCTCAAGAGATAGAGTTATCTGTGTAGAAATGGGAGATGATTAATATGGATATCTTTACGGGTCTTCTGCGGTCTCATATTTAGAATGATTCAATTTGGGTTATTGTGGATAGGATGACTAAATCTGCTCATTTCTTACCTGTGAGGACTAACTACTCTAGAGAGGATTATGCTAAGTTATTTATTTAGTAGATTTTCAAGATGCTTCCATCATTTCAAATTGAGGTACATAATTCTCTTCTCATTTTTGGCATTCATTTCACAAAGGTTTAGGGAGGAAGGTGAACCTTGCTATCAGTTTCTATCCTTAAATGAATGGACAAGTAAAACGAACTGTTCAAACTTTGGAGGATATGCTAAGGGCTTATGTGATTGATTTTGGAGGTAGTTGGGTTGATCACTTTTCTCTTATTGAGTTTGCGTATGCTAATAGTTACCATTCGAGTATTGAAATGACTTTTTTCAAAGATCTATATAATTGGAGGTGTATGTCTCCTATTAGGTGGTTTGAGGTTGGTGATACTAGGTTGTTTAGTTCTAATTTGGTTCACCAAGCCATGGAAAAGGTGAAGTCGATTAGAGAGAGTTAAGGCTTCCCAGAGTTGCCAAAAGTCCTATGCAGATGTGAAGAAAAGGGAGTTAGAGTTTAAAGTAGGTGATTAGGTTTTCTTAAAAGTCTCTCCTATGAAAAGAGTGATGAGGTTTGGGAAGAAAGAAAAGCTCAGTCCCTTTTATATTGGTCCATATCAAATTTTGAGAAGAGTTAGGTATTTTGCTTATGAGTTGGATTTGGCCTCGAGTTTGGGTCCCATTCATCTAATTTTCCATGTGTCACTGTTGAAGAAGTGTGTGGGTAATCCTTCTTTGGTTATCCCAGTAGAGGACGTTAGTATTTCAAATTCCTTGTTTTATGATAATGTCCCAATTTAGATATTAGACAGACAAGTCCATTAGTTGAGGACTAAGGATGTGGCCTCAGTTAAGGTTCTTTGGAGGAATCAAAAGGTGAAAGAAGCTACTTGGGAAGCCGAAGAGGATATCAAGGTGAAGTACCCATTTTTGTTCTCCAGGTTAGATGCTTGAGGAATTATTTTTTTTCTCTTTCTTGTGGTCTTCTGAATTTGTCATTTGGGTATGTGTGCGTTCTTTCTAGTTATCGTGCTAATGGACGCCTTGACCCCTTATTCAAGGATGAATTATCCTGGGGGAAGGTGGTAATGCAATACCCTAAGTCTTAGGACTCTAGAATTTTATTAGAAAATTAATCACTGTCCAAAGTACGTCTCAGGTGACGAGTCATAGGCCCTGTTCACGAGTCTTATAGTTTCAATCATAGCAAAACTAGTAAGGAGGCCTCATGTTGTTGTTGGGATCAAAACTTGGCCCTTACGAGTTGTAGGGTAGGGCCAAAGTTATGGTGAGGGACTCATGACCATAACAGTGTGATGCCTGGCATGTTCTGCCTAGGTTATGAGTCAAGATGATGACTCGTGATCAGTCATCATGGGTCGTTACCTGACCCGTAGAGACTGGGTGCTATATTTCCTGCTTGTTTTCATTAAGGGTATTGTGGTCTTTTTCTCTTATCCCACTATTTCCCATGACTTAAAACTCTTCTTTTTACCCTTTTAACATAAAGTCATCAAGTCATAAACTACTCTCTCCAATCAAGCTTCTAGGTCAAGAATAAGCTAGGGTTTTAAGTTATTGATTATCTAAGCTTCAATTGGTTATTTCTCTTCCAAAATTCTTAGTGATTCAAACATGTATCTCTTTTCTAAACTGATTTTTCCTACAAGCATGTGTTTAATTATTTTCCATGTAGATTTAATTGTTGGTTTTGAATATGGATTGAGGGATTTGGAATAGTTATGGTGTAAATTGATTTTCCATGGTTTTAAATTGGTCATTCATGGTTATTCTCATTGTTTTCAACTCAATTTATGCATAGGTATGGGAATTGGTATGGGGAACATGGGTTTCCCCAAAATTTATGGTTTAATGGCTCGTAATTAGAGTTACCCTCAAACCAACTTAGCTACTTGGTTTCGAAACATGGATACATGCATAATTGAACTCACTTTTGGAACCTTGCATTGGATAAAAGGTTAATAGAACTTAAAATGGTTTTTTAAAGGCCTTGGTGGCCATGGATTGGTTTTAAATTGGAAACTTTGGAGTCAATTTGGCTAATTGGCATAATGTAATTAGCTTGCAAGCTTAAACTTTATTTGGAATGACGATACCAATGGTAAATTCCAAATTAAAAAACTCCTTGGTTAATGGATAGAATTGTGTAAATGGTTTCAATTTGGGCTTAAAGGGGGTTGTATACCTCGTTATTGAAGGTGGAGGTCCTGGGCGGACTGATACTGGAAACCACATTGGTCGACGTAGGGGTCTTGGTGATTTTATGCATAGTTCACACTATATATATTTTAGAATGGCTGGGGTAGTGGATTCCCTGGCCTTTCCTCGAATTTTCCTAGTTCATACGGCTAACACACACTGGGACCCTTTAAACTGAGGGAGCTGAACCCATATAGCTCATGGTTCCCTTAGGATGGTTAGAGATACATAGTCCAAGTTAATGATTTTAAATTATTAAACCTTGTTCCCTATCCTGACATCTTATATATATATATATATATATATATATATATATATATGGCATTATTTTATCTATTCCTTGAGTTACATGCTAGTCCTCTTCCTACTAACCATCCCAGATGGTTCACACTTTCATGATGTAGAGTCCTAGGGGTTCTCTAGTTACTTTGTGTATAGTTATGTGGTTCGGGTTCATCTATTGGTCATCTTGATGTGGTGAGCCTCCATCTCCCGGAAGGACAAACCTTTTAGTGCTTTCTTTATGTTTTCAAAAATTCCATCGATTTCTTTTCTTAATTTTGGATTGTATTTTGGCCATGGTTGGGGGCATGTCCCGACTTAACTCGGTATTTTGGTTAGAGGCTTTTGTGGTCAAAGTGTGGGTGGTTACTATTTATTGAATCTTGGTTCCTATTGAGTTATCTGTCTATATTTCACATTATATTTGGGTGGCTTCCGCTATTATACTAATCATGCTTAGGTGTCTAGACAAATGGGATGGTCTCTGGACCTCGGTGGGCTTAAGATACCCGTCGTAAATAGGCCCAGGGTCAGGTCATGAAAAGTATCATTTGAGCTCAAAATTTACCCTTTTTGGAGGGTAAATGATCTTTGAGCATAGAGGGATGTGTTGACTATTTTGAAAGTGTGATTCCCCAAGCGAGCCCCACATGGTATTTTTGCTTAATTTTGGACCCAAAACATAAAAATTCAATATGGGTACCATTTTTCTAATATTTATAAGTAGTTTACCATTCTGATAGAGTGGCATCATGCAGAAGCTTCTCGAAAGAGAAATCATTGATATAACAAAATTCACTAGGCTTTCTTTGGCGTCCAGGTATGCTAGCCTTATCTTTCTCTGAGATTGGGTTAAGTTATAGTATGTATATAATATTATGCTAGATTTGGGTTAGGAACTAGGACTTGGAGTTATATTTAGTGTGAATTAGACGATTTAGCCAATTTAGAAGTCTTAATTAGGTGTAATTGTCTTAGCTGCTCTTTCTTAGGGTAAAATTGCCATCTTAGGACCCAATAAGGCTTATTTAGTATCTTGTAGTGAAATTTGACATCAAAGTCTAGTTTTGGTTGAATTTTACTTAGAATGGATTATCAAGGTTAGAAGTGGGTCCCTCTAGCCCACCTTAGGCCAAGATTGCTATTAGTTCCATATAGACTTTTTAAGCCTTGCATATTATTCTAATTACATTATGGATATCGGAGAGGTGATTGACATGTGATGGTTTGTTCTAGATTAATGTTGGGAGATGATATTACTGGCTTGATTCTAATATTATTAATGATATGAGTTTTGATTAAAGTTTGACATAAAGGATACTAATTTCAATTTAAGTCTGTATTAAAAGGTTAATTACGATGATTGTGGAATTGATTTGATTTGGGTTTTTAGGGTATGGAAAGATCCAAACTTATGACTTTGAGATATGGTTAATTTGTATAGTTCTATTTATTATTTCCCCTTGATTACACTCTCTGGGCTTATGGGGCCTCGCATTGGGTTATTTACTTTATTTGCACCTTCTGGTATATGGGGGCCAGTTTTGTGGGATCTTAGAACCGGAGTTGGCCATTTCTCCATCTTTTATTTTTCTTAGTCTTTCTATTTTTAGACTATTATATGTTAACTTTTATAGTACTTGCTTTTTATGATTAGTTGCTCTCAACTATACTAGGTCACGGGATGATGTTATATTTCTCTTATTTTTTCTCATTTCCACTATTGTCTTATTGATTTATGCCTTGTAATTTAATTACTCGCATAATTTTAGTATTTGAGCCATTTTCTACCAATTATCCAATTGCTTATAGTTTTGGGCTATGATTCGACTTACTTGCTAGTTGGATAAAGTAGATGTCATGATGACTCATGATATAAGGGTTTTAATAAATTAGTTTTAGTGCATTAGGTTCATCTGTATTATTAGTGCTAGATCAAATGTCTAGTAGAGTCCCCGCAAATCAAAATAATGACATCTATTTCTTATCTTTGGTAGGCTATAGGACATTTCTAGGAGATCAACACTTTCATTAGTCCTTACATGCTAAGAGTCTATGTTGGATTCTAAGATTCCTTTGGTTTTAATCTTTTGCAAATAGCTAGGATGCATGCTACTGCTATTAGAGACAAGGACCCCAAGTCTGTGATTAGGGATCCTACATGAGTACATGGATGACCTAGAGGTAGAGGACAACCAAGAGATACAGCCCCCGCTACAGACTGGGATAGGGATCCTGACCAGACTCTATTCCTGCTCTCGTACCAGAGATTTCTCCACGCTAGCTAGTGTTGGGCCAGGAGATAGCTCAGGCTCTACTGAGGTTTTTTTTATCACTGCTCACGGATGCATCAGTTCAACTCTTGGGTTTAGTTTATGGTGCACCATTTGATGGTGTGTAGTCATCGGACCAGAGTGATACTGAGGTAGGAGCACAGCCTGTAGATGCATCTCCTAGAGTTGAGATTCCCCCACATTGGTAGTTCCTCAACTGGTAGTCAGACAACCTTCTATGTCTATTAAGGATTAAAATATACTAGGTAGGTTCTTAAGATTGACCCTATCTAGGTTTTGGGGCACCGGGTGAGGATGCTTATGAGTTCGTTGTTGCTTGTGAGTATAGACTCCATAATCTGGGCCTAGTTGAGACTTATGGGGTTAATTAAACTACATTTCAATTAGAGCTGGCAGCTCAACATTGGTAGAGAGGTTATCTTGATTTTAGGTTAGTAGGATCTCCCTTGATGGTATGGGATCAATTCTCTGAGGTTCTCTTGGAAAAGTATATGTCTATTAGTCTTAGAGATATTTTTAAAGACTAGTTCTCAAGATTAGAGCAAGGATCCATGACTATTTTTTAGTATGAGGCTTATTTTATGAGTTGGCAGCTCTTGCAATTTTAGAATTTGCTTCCAGTAGACCTTTTATTGAGGTTTTTGATCATGCCCAGATTTTGGAGAAAATGCATCACAAGACCCAAAGAGGCAGTGATAAGAGGTTGTGATACCAAAGTAGTTTCTGTGGGAGGGAGCAGGAGTAGCTCATGATTCAAAAAAAGTGGTTCTAAGGGTAAGTACCCTCCATATCAGTCTTATTGTATTAGGGATAGTTTAGTACGCCCGTTCGTGCCGCACTGTAGATTATCAATAAAGATCGGTCTAGCTACAATAATTATCTTAGCTAGAATAATGGTCAGCCTCTGAGAGGTTTATCTTCTAGGTTTTCTATTTGAGGTGGATATTCAGGGTCAGTCGTATCTTCTAGTTATAGTATAGTGACTGGGGCTTGTTATTATTGTAGGGACTTCGGCCATTTCTCTAGAGCGTGTCCGAGGCATGAAGTTGTTATTTCGATAGCATAGAGTGTTCTGCCAAATAGGGAAGTGTCACCTCTAGCTAGAGATAGTATGCAAGGTTGTTGGGGTGGTCCTCGGAGTGCTTATGGAGGTCCTTAGAAAGGTGGCGGGTAAGGTCATTTGTATGACGTACCTAGTTGATATAAGGTATAGTCTTCAAATGTTGTTATTAGTGATACGATTTCAGTGTTCCATCAACCGACTTTTTCCTTATTTGATCTGGGATCCTCTTAGTATTATGTATTTGTTTATTATGCACCATGATTAGATTTATCTTAGGATTATTTATTTATGACATTATGTGTATCAACTCTTATGGGTGATTCTTTAGTAGTGGATCGGGTTTATAGATCATGTGTTGTAACTATTTGGGAGTTTGATACTCAATCCAATCTTATTGTAGTAGATATGGTGGATTTCCCTATAATTCTAGGCATGAACTGGTTCTCCCTCTACGATAAAATCTTAGATTATTTTTCTAAGACCGTTACTTTAGCCATGCCCAATGTACCCCCGATTGTGTAGCACGGATTTTTAGCCGCAAACTATTAGGGATTATTTCTTATGTTTGGGCTAGTAGACTTATATCAAGGGGCTGTGAGTCTTATTTCTCTTATATTCATGATGTCAGTATGGAGATTCCTTCACTTAAATATATTCCTATAGTTTGAATTTTCTTGATGCTTTTTTTACCGATCTACCTAGTCTTTCTCTAAAGCAGATATTGTGTTTATTATTGATCTTGAGTTAGGCACCAAACCTATTTCTATGGTGCCTTACCGTATAGCTACTTTCGAGCTTTGGGAGTTAGATTCTCAGTTTTAAGATCTTCTGGGTAAGGGTTTTATTAGACTGAGTATGTCTCCTTAGGGTTCACCTATCTTGTTCATGAAGAATAAAGATGGTTCCTTGCATTTGTGTATTGACTGTAGGCAACTTAATAAAGTGGCAATGAAGAATAGATTCATATGCCTCACATTGATGATTTATTTGACCAACTTTAGGGAGCAACAATGTTCTCTAAGATTTATTTGAGGTTCGATTATCATAAGTTGAGGATTCGAGCTTAGGATATCCCAAAGTCAGCCTTCAGGAATTGCTATGGTCATTATGAGTTCCTGGTGATGTCTTTTGGGTTGACCAATGTCCCAATTGTATCTATGGATTTGATGAACCACAAGTTTAGGCCTTATTTGGAATCCGTCATGATTATGTTCATTGAGACATCATTGTGTATTTGAGGAGTAGGGAGGAACATATGTAGTATTTGAGGATTGTGCTCCAAACTTGTAGAGATAATACGATTTTTGCCAAATTATCAAAGTGCGAGTTCTGGCTCGAGTCGATGACATTCCTATAACATATGTTGTCTAAGGATGATATTATGGTAGGCCCAGTGAATATTAAGGCTATTCATGATTGAACTAGGCCTACATCTCCATCTGAGGTTTGTAGCTCCATTGGTTTGATCTATTACTATAGGCAGTTCATTAAAGGTTTTGCTACTATAGCAACTCCAATGGCCAAATTGACCTAGATGGACGTACCTTTCCAGTGGTTTGAGGAGTCAGAGTCGAGCTTTCGAAATCTCCAGCTCACTTCAACTCCTATATTGGCTCTTTCTTTTGAAGGCGAGGGATTTACCATATATTGTGATGCTTCTAGTGTTGGTTTGGGTTATGTGTTGATGTAGCAGGGTCAAGTTATTGCTTATGCGTCGAGAAAACTAAAGGTGCATGAGCGCAACTACCTCATTCATGATTTAGAGTAGGCAGCAGTACTTTTTATGCTTAAAATTTTGAGGCATTATCTATATGGCATTCATTTTGACATCTTCCCCGATCATCATAGTCTTCCATATCTTATGACCCTGAGAGAGCTTAAATCTAGGCAACATAGATGGATGGAGTTGCTAAAGGATTATGACATCTCTATTTTGTACCATCCAGGCAAGGAGAATGTGGTAGCGAATGCATTTATCCAAAAGACGATAAGTATGGGTAGCTTGGCTTTTATTTAGATTCTCAAAGGACGTTGGCGTAGGATATCCCATCCTTGGCTAACTTGATGGTGAAACTTGATATTTTTTACCCCAATAGGATTCATGCTAGTGTTGAGGCGAAGTGTGAGTAGATTCAAAGTCTTCAGTTTGAGGATATGGGGTTTTGTATAATCAGTGATCAGGTGTTGAGTGGTGAGTTTAGGAGGGCCACTAAAGATTTTAAAGGTATTTTGAGGTTTGATGGCTGTATTTATGTTATGAGGCTTCGATACTTGATTAAATCAATATTATGTGTAGGTCACAACTCTAGATATTATATTCACCTTGGTACAACCAAGATGTATAGAGATTTGAAGTTACACTATTGGTGGAGTGGCATGATGATAGATGTGGCAAACTTTGTATCTTGTTGCCTATTGTTTATCATGTGAAGGCCAAGCATTAGAGGCCTAGCAGCCTAAGAGGTTACCCATTCTTGATTAGAAATAGGAGGGGATCACTATATATTTCATTAGTGGTTTTTCTCACACCTCCATTGGTTCTAATGGTATTTGGATCATTGTTTATCGGTTGACCAAATTAGCATATTTCCTTCCTATGTTTGTGAGATAGTATGCCTGCAAAGAATGCCTATATCTATCATTTTAGACCAGGGCTCAAAATTACTTCTAGCTTCTAGAGAGATTTTCAAGAGGAGTTGGGGACTTAGGTGGATCTTAGCATTGCTTTCCTCCCTCAGATCGATGGGTAGGCGAAGAGGACTATTTAGGTTATCAAGGATATAATCCGAGCATATGTTATGGACTTTGGAATCCAGTGGGAGCAACACTTAGCTTTGTCAGAGTTTGTGTATAATAATAGCTACTCAGTTTGATACCTTTGAGGTTAGGCCTCATTATACTGACTTGATTCAGAAGTCCTTGGATAGAGATAGGGTGATTCAAGATAGGCTGAGGGCACCTCGGAGTAGGCAGATGGCTTATGTAGATCGTAGACTTCGTTCCTTGATATTTGGAGTTGGAGACTAGGTATTCCTGTGAGTACGCCCATGAAAGGTGTAAGATGGTTCGGGAGGAAAAGAAAGCTCAGGCCTAGATACATTGGACCTTTTGAGTACTTCACACAGTTGAAGAGATAGCTTATGAGTTTGCCTTGCCCCAAGAGTTTGCTGATGCTTATCCAGATTTCCGTGTTTCTATGTTTCAACTCTACATTCGTGGTGATTATCATGTGTTTTAGTATGACTCAATTTATTTGGATAAGGGATTGACCTTAGAGGAGTTGGTGTTCATATTGTCAAGGGATGTCAGGTAGTTTTTCCCTAGAGAGATTCCAGTAGTTAAGGTTTAGTAGACATACCTCTCAGTAGAGGAGGATACTTGGGAGATCGACAGCGAGATGCTATCCCAGTATCCTCACATGTTTAATCCTTCAGGTACATCCTAACCCATTACTTTTTTGGACAAAAGCTCTTTTAGTGCTGGATAATGTAATGGTCCTCTAAGTCATTTTACAAATTGTCACACAGTTTCACCATTTAGAGCTTTCTTATAGCCTCCCCAAGACATTTCTAACTCGATGGAGATGATAGTTCAGTTACTGGGCAGTTCATTTACGTTTTAGAAACAATTTCCTAGATTGAATTCTTTATTGGTAAGGAATGGCTATCGGCCAAAAACTCCAATTTAACAACCTCATATGCCAAATGAATAGAGTTAATATTCTCACATTTCAACAAGATTATGCGTGAACTTAAATTTTAGGAATGATCTACTCAAATGGACTTCAAGTCAAGAAAATGGTGAGAAGCCTTCCTAAAGCATGGGAGACCAAAGTGTCCAGCCTAGAGGAAGGGGATCTCTACAATATTACAAATGATGAGTTGTGAGGTAATTTACTTGCACAAAAAAAAGGTCAAATCAACAAGTACAACAAGGAGGAGAAAAGAAACCTATAGCTTTTGATGTTGTGTGCCTTGGAGAAGATGAGAACATAGACGAAGACAATAATGAAGGGATGGCTCTCATAAATCATGGGGTTAGACATATACTAAGGCAAAGACAACAAAGGCCTTAACAAGTTTTCAAAAATAATGAGTTCCGAAGAAATGATGATCGTTGTTATCATTCTGGAAAAACTGTCCACATCAAACAAAATTTGCCTAAACTAAGAAGAAGGTCATATAAGAAAAACAAAAAATTTGGAGCATGAAGTGATGAAGATGAAATACAAGACAATGTTGAAACTTCCATCATGTGCTTTGTGGCCATAGAAGAATCTAGTGAGGCAAGATCCTTTAATTATAAAAATTTCAATATAATATAATCAAATATTGATATGATAATTGATGAACTTCAAAAGGTTCTTGATGAATACAAAAAAATTACTCAAGTAAAGAAAAATTAGCAAATCCTTTTAGAAGGAAAATTAAAGAAGAAAGAAGGAACTGTAAGATTCAACTTGAAGCAAGCCAAATAGAAATCGACTTGCTTTAAGAACTTGATGGGCTTAAGATGCAATTAAAGAGAATTAGAAGATCACCAGGTCATATCTCTGTCAAGTCCAAAATTTTGAAAACAAAATTTGTGTATTCTTCTGACACTTTAATATTTAAAAACCTCCTTCTCTCATTATAGACCTACTTGCTACATATGTGGTAAAAAGGGTCACAAATCACACAACTTCAGACAACAATCTGGCGGAACATGTATTATAGACCAAAAAGAAATACATCTAACCCGCAAGGACCCAAGAACACTTGCATACCTAAAAAAACTAATTTTATTATTTTGCATAAACATTCCCACAAAAAATACAAAGAAAAGAATGTGGGTAATAAATAGAGAATGTCCCAGACACATGATACGGAAGAAGGAAAATTTCAACACTATAAAAAAACTTGATGGTGGATCTGTAAGATTTGGCGATATTGATAAGAGAGAAGTTGTATAAGTTGTCTCTATAAAGATCAGCTCTTCATATGAACTAATAAAGTATACTTTGTGGATAGACTCAAACATAACTTACTAAGCATCTGTCAACTTTGTGATGCTGGATTTGATATATCATATAATGATGACAAATGTCCATC
This sequence comes from Capsicum annuum, assembly GCF_002878395.1. Lineage (NCBI taxonomy): Eukaryota > Viridiplantae > Streptophyta > Magnoliopsida > Solanales > Solanaceae > Capsicum > Capsicum annuum. The sequence goes on from NC_061119.1 coordinate 106,129,673, forward strand.
AAATATGCAATAAGGAAAATCACACTCCTTGGTGATCGGGTAAATATATTTATGCATTAAATAATGTTTATTTTTCTACTTTGACCTGTCTACAGTTAAAACTAGTGATCCCTGGTTATATCATAACATACAAGTATGCATGCCATTGAAAACCTCTCTAACTTGAAATGGTAAATGGTCTACCAAAACTGAAGTATAAGAAAGATCGCATCTGTGATGCTTATCAACTCGGTAAGAAGACTTAAATATCTCTTAAAGTCAAAGACATTGTTAGCATCACCAATCCTGTTCAAACAATCCATATAGATCTATTTGAACCAACCAAGATAACCAACATGGCGAAAAGATAAAAAATGTGTTTGTTGTTATTGGTGATTTATCTAGATTTATGTGGGTAAAGTTCTTGCTAGCAAGCATGATGTATTCACTAATTTTCAAATTTTTAAATAAAAGCTCAAAGAAAGGGGTAATTTATAACCTTTGTTATCAACGATCATGGTGGAGAATTTAAAAATAAAACCTTGAAAATTGTTGCGCACAAAATAGTTACATTTAAAATTTCTCATCGCGACAATCTACTCAACGGAATGGAGTTGAAAAAAAAGAATAGATCCCTTCAAGAAATTTCCAAAATTATGTTGTTGGAGAAAAAATTATCTGATCTCTTTTTGGGAGAAGTGATAAGCACTGCATATCATATTCTTAATAAAGGCTTAATCTGGCCCATCCTAGAAAAGACTCTCTCTATCTTTGGAGAGGAAAGAAGCCCAACAAAATATATTTCTATTCATTCAGATACAAATATTTCATCCATAATAATGATAAGAATAATTTGGAAAACTTTGACCCATGAAGTGATGAAGGTATTTTTCTTGGTTACTCTCCTACTAGTCGTGCATACAAGGATTTGAACAAATGAACTATATGCATTGAATAATTCATGCATATGGATTTTTATGAATTTAATCCTCTCTCTGTAAGCTTGATATTTGATGAGAAACAGGTGTCTGATTCTTAAAATAAAGTCATCGCAAAAAAAAATAAAAAAAGAAGTCACCGCACAAACAAACACTAAGTGAACTATAATGCTTCCAAAGTCAGCTACCTCCATTGAACCTTCCAATATAAGCATTCCAATAGAGTTGAGACACAACGGAATATTTCCAAATGTGTTTATCATTGGAAATACAAATGATCAAATGAAAAAAATACCGTCTTTGAGAAAACAGGCATTTGTAGCCCTTGTATGAAAAATTGAACCAAAAAAGATTGATGATGCACTCAAAGACAAGTCATTGGTAGATTCTATGAAAGAAGAGCTTGATTAATTTAAACAAAATCATGTTTGGACTATAGTAGAAAGACCAACAAACTACTCAGTCATTGGAACCGTATGGTATCTATAGAAATAGGATAAAAGAAGAAGGAAAGATTGTTGGAAATAAGGCCAAGTTAGTAGCTCAGGGATACTCCCAATAAAAATGTATTGATTATGATAAAACCCTCGCTCCTGTATACAAGTTGGAATCTATTCATATTCTTTTAGCATTTGCCTCATATAAATGCTTCAAATTATTTCAAATAGGTGTAAGAGTCCTTCTCTAAATGGTTTAGTTAATGAAGAAGTTTTTATTAGACAACCCCCATGTTTTGAAAATCCATCATGTACCGATTACATTTCAAACTGTAAAAAGCACTATATGGTCTCAAACAAGCCCTAAAGACTTGGTATAAGAGATTAAGTACTTTTCTCTTAAGCAATAATTTTCAAAGAGGTAAAATAGACACTATTATATTCATTTAAAAATCATATTCAAGAATTCATATTTTACAAATTTATGTGGATGATATTATTTTTAGAAGTCCTAACATGATCTTGTGTGAGAATTTTGCAAATCTTATGAAGGGGGAATTTGAAATGAGTCTCATGGGAGAAATCTCCCTTCTTTTAGGAAGTTCAAATCAAACAATCCTCTAAGGGAACCTTTTCCAGTCAAAGAAAATATATGAAAGAGTTTATCAAAAAGTTTGGTATGGAAAAAGGGAAAGCCTTTGGAACTCTATAAGTCCTTCGATAAATCTGGACTCAGATGCATTAAGAAATGATATAGATGAAAAGAATTATTGAGGAATGATTGGTTATTTACTTAATTTGATAACAAGTCAACCCAACATAATGTCTGTAAATGTGAAAGGTTCCATCCATCTCCCAAAAGAATCACATCTGACTACAGTCAAGTGAATTATTCGATATCTTATTGGCACTCAATACATTTCACGATAGTACCCTCATTCCTCAAATTTTGATTTAATTACCTATTTATATGTTGACTTTGCAGGTGATAAGAATGATCGAAAAAGCATAGCACCTGTCAAATTCTTGGGAATGCACAAATCTCGTGGCCTAGCAAGAAGCAAACCACGGTCGCATTAGAAACCACCGAATCTGAATACCTAGTGGTTTGTAGTTGGGAACTTAGCTACTTTGGATGATGCACCAATTACTTGATTTTGATTTGACCTTTCTAATTTGTGCCAATTATGTGTGATACAGTAGTGCTATTAGTCTATTAAAATACACTATGCGTTATTCTTGGGCTAGGCACATAGATATTAAGAATAATTTTATTCGTGATCATGTTGAAAATGGAGATTTTATGTTGAAATTCATTGATTCAAAAATCAACTTACTGATATTCTTACAAAACCCTGGCTAGAAGAAAGATTCTATTTCCTTAGAAAATGTCTCGGTATTATTTGCATTAATGATAATTGATTTTTAAAAAAACAAAAAAAAATATTTAAATTTATGTGTATATATTTTTCATATCTTTTTCACACGTCTTCCATTAATTATTACGCCCTATCTTAAGTATCGTCCTTTCTACCTCCCTTCTTCCTCTCTTTTTAATTTTCTTGCATTTTTCTCTTCCCATGGGTTGTGTCCTTTACTTCCATATGACTCTTTCTAAATTCCCCACCATTCTATGTCCTACCAAGACCTTTATTTACTAATCTCTCTCTCTCTTTCTTCATTCACTTTCAAATGACCAAAATGAGATCCATAGCTAACTTAGACAAATCTCTCACTGACTATATCTTCAATAATCAAGAACCATTTATCATCCCTGGTTTATATGATGAATATTCTTGACACTCTCTATCTATCGCCAACCTTCAAATATGCCCCTCTTCTAGTTAGAATGTAACCCGCAAGAAATCCCGCTCAAATCCTCCTACCTTTCTCCAGAGGAAATGCATAAGTTTTGGACAGTATCCTAATTGGATAAGTATGTGGCACTGAAAAATTTCTATGTGGTGTCTAGAATGATCACCAATCTACAGCAATTGAAGGAATCTCACTGCAAAGTAAGTCCTTTGTTTAAGGCTCAAGATTTACCCCTTGTTTTTCGTCGTAGTAGGTCAGAAGTTTTTAAGGATTCTGTTAGAATATTTTATACTAATCTTCATACTTCTAAGGACAGTGGTGAGCTATAAACCCTAGTGTTGGATAAGAGGATTATCTTAAACAATTTTTGCTTGAAAAAGTATTCGACACAAAATTCTCTAGAGTTTTTCCTTTTATAAATGGTACTTGGCCTAAGAAATTTGAAGTTTCTTTTAAGGAAGCCAAAGTGGTTTCTACTGAACCAAATGATAGTATGTCAAATTTTGGACCTTTATCTCTATGTTTCAAAAACAATATTTTAGCCCATATCATCGCCACTACCTTGAAAGGGTTCTCTTAGCAATGTCATTTCAAGAGATGTGTTTGTTCTTTACTGCATGATTAAGATATACAAGATTAATTAGGCAATGTGGTTTTATGAGTATATGTTGGAAATTTTAACTAACAAACATGTTATAGCCAGCTTGCCAAATGTTCCATTGATTACTCATATCTTGCTCCACTAACCTATTGATCTCTCAGGCTTTTATCCAATTAATATGACTACAAACTATGACTCCAAAACTTTTTCTAGCATGGGATATGTTCTTATTGGTAATGAGTGGTTCAAGAAGGACTCTTTGAAATACAAATCTGACCAACCCAAGGTAAGTAAAATTGTTGCTAAATCTATTTTTCTTGTTTAAGGAGGTGGAAAAATTAGGAAAGGATTGATATCCCTAGAGGAAGGGATGTTGGTTCTCTACGAGTCGACCAAATAACTACTAAAACTGGGTATGGACACTAGTATCGCTATGGGGAAAATGCATCTATTTGATTGATGGTCTCCGGAATGCTCCTATAAAAGATTCTATCATATCATGTATAACACTTTAACCAACTTCCTTAAGAAATATTGACTCTGTCTTCTCAAATTATTATTTATTCAATGTGGGCTTGTCCTCTCTCTAAACTTTTTGGTCTGTTCTAGGGCACTATTTTGTCTTTGTCTTAACTACATATGCTTTTGTCCTCCTTGATTGCTTAGTTTACTTTTATTTGTGTGCTTCTTTTAATAAATCTTCTATATGTTTTGGTGAATCTGTGTCTTGTTCTTGTATGCTTGTTTGCACTTTCTAATTATACCAAAGGGGGAGAAAGGAATCACACATAAGTAAGCACAGAGCAAGAGGGCGCTACAAGTAGGCAGGAGCTATGAGTACAGGGAAGTCAACTATACTGATGTGTATTTTTGTCATTATCAAAAAGGGGGATATTATTAGCCTCCTATATTTGGTTAATATATTTTAATAATGAAAAACTAACAAAATAAAAATATAGATCCAACTTTGGAAGAGCTCAACTTAAGAAATTAGAAAATCTTTGTAAGAGGAGCAATCAATAAAGATCTCAAAGCAATGATCTTAAGCCAACTTCGAAAGAACTCAAATTAAGGTAAAGATCTTTGCAAAAAGAGCAATCAATAAAAATCATAGAGTAAATATCTTGGTAACTACCAAATCAATCCAAAGTGAATGATTACAGAAGGAATAAAATCAATACCAGGTAAAATCCCATGAATACTAAGCAAGAAAAGAAATCATATCCCCTACACGAACATATCTGATGTGGACGTGTATTGGTATGAATGATCAAACCAAGAAAGGTAGACCATATGTCCCACAGATGCATATCTGATATGGAGGTGCTAATGATGTGAACCCTTAATCAAGGAATAATACAAATGCTTGATTGAAAGAAACTCCCTTAGGTTTTTCTTTTAGAGAAAGGAAGAAACAAGATAAGAGACTACATAAATGCACAAAAGATAGAAGAACAATGGTGTAACTTTACTGGAACTACAATTTTGTCTCATTTTTTAGACTAGATAAAGCTTTATAATTCTATCAGTTTATAATAGTTACAAGAAGAAAAAAAACTAGAGTCAATCCTTATTATACTGGCTGAGGTTGTGTCACCATAAATGGACATTACAAAGCTCATATCTAGGACTTATCAATTTATGCTCTAATTCAAATTCAACGTGAAGCTCTAAAAGAAACCCTTGCAACCAAAGGGGACTAGAATAGGCACCACAATAGTGATCCGAATCAATATTAAATCCCTATCATTTTTATATTTTGTCTCCTATCTTTACATTGATTTAAAGTTTACTGCTTATACTAAGTTGCAGGGGAGTCGACCAACTCGGCTCTACAGCTGACTCAAAAATATTTCATTTCACCCCTTATTTATTTTCAAGATCATGCCCCTATTTTTCTAACATGTAGTAACTAGTCTGCTAATGCGAGGAAGCCATTTAAACTCTTGAAGCTCTAGACTGAAAAAGATGATTTTCTTGATGTGGCTAGAGCAAACTGGATGTCAGATAAAGAGTCAAATATTTTTATTAATTTCAAGTTAAAGTTAAAGAAGATCATAGAAGTTAAATAAGATCAAATAAGGTGTAACTAGTCTGAGTAAAGAGAAATTTGGAGGTATCCTTAAGAATCTTATTATTAGAGAAGAGATTTTTAGGCTCAAGAAAGATTTATTTGAGGGAGATCCTTCACTACTGAATAGAATGGTGTTACAAAGGGTATATGCTGAGCTAAAACAATTTATTCACTTTGAAAAATAATTTTGGAGGAAAAAAAATAGTATCTAATGGTTTATATAAGGGAAAAAGAACATTGGGTTTTTTCATAGCCTAGTTAATGGAAGAAGAAAAAGATTATCTTTGAAGAAGATTCTTAAATTAAATGGACAGTGGAATGAGGATGAAGAACAAGTGACTGTTGAAGCCATATACTTTTTTCAAAATTAATTTTCTTGCAGTAACTCTAATGGGGAGCTATCCTTGTTGCAACACATATCTCCATCAATCACTGAAAAGGTTAATATTGATGTTAATGCTTTCCTTTCTAGGGAGGAAGTATAGAAGGTGGTATTTGAATTAATTAGTGACATTGCTAGTATTCCTAATAGATTTACTGGCCATTTTTTTTAAAGTTGTTGGAGTATTATGGGAGAAGATGTTTTTAAACTAGTGACTGCTTTCCTTAAAGGAAGAACTCTTACTAAATCCATCACTTATACAAATTTGATTTTACTGCCTATAAAGGATGTAATTCAATCCTATTTTGATATGAGATCAATTAATTTAATTTGAGTAACTTCATGAATAAAGTGATTTCTAGGGTGTTACATGGTAGATTGGAAGAAGTGTTACCTTCACTTATATTAAAAAATCAGTCAGTCTTTATCACAAAAAGGAGCACCACTGAGAATGTCCTATTAGTACAAGAGATCATTTCTAGAATCAGGGGTAAACCTACAAATGAGGATATCAAACTTGTTATGTCTAAGGCTTATGATAGAGTGAATTGATACTTTTTGATAAATGTGCTAGAGAAGATAGGCTTTGATTCTGGTGAAGTTGATAAAATCTAGAGATTAGTGGCAAATAATTTGTACTTAATGGATAGGCACATAGTTTTTTCCATTCTACTAGAGGTGTGAAGCAAGGGGATAACAAGGGGATCCACTATTCCTAGTTCTTTTATTCTAGTAGCTGAGGTACTATCTAAAGCTCTAAATCTTTTATTGTATATTACTAATTTTAAGAGTTTTGGCATGCCCAAGTGGAGTGATAATTTCAATCACCAAGCATATGCTAATGATACAATTATTTTTTGTATATTATAATAAGAAATACTTACAATTATTTTTTTATTTTAGAGATCATGAGACGTAATTTGGATAATTGATTAACAAAGAGAAGAACTTTTCTTTGTCTATCATAAAACCAGTCAGGTTCTCATTAAGGAAGTGGAGGAGGTTACTGGTTTCAACAAAGGGAAATTCCCCCTAATTTATTTAGGGTATCAGATTGTACATACAAATAAGAAGAAGACTTATTTCTATAATTTGATAAAGAACATGCACAACAAACTTCAAGCATGGAAAGGTAAAAAGCTCACTTTTGGAGGTAAGGTGGCATTACATTGATCAATAGTGTTTTGAATAGCACTCCTATTAATTTATTGTCTTTCATTAACCCTCCTAAATATGTGATTCATGATTTAAATATAATATTTGCTATATTATTATGGAATTTCAACGACAAAGGCAAAAATAAACACTGGGTGGCTTGGCCAGAAATATGTTTTCCTAAAAAAGAGGATTGGGTTGTAGATCCTTATTTGATGTCTCTAAAGAATTATTTTCCAAGATATGGTGGACATTTATAATCCAAAAATCATTGTGGACCAATTAAATGTGGAACAAATTTGTAAAAAAGTCAGGCCTTAAATGTTTGAATGGGAAAAAGGCTCTTTGACATGGAAATACATGCTAGAGACTTGAGATAATTTTGATCAAGAAATTTGGTAGTAAACTAAATGTGGATACTCTAGTGTATGGTTTTATAACTAGACATAATTGAATTCTCTCTATTATTACTTATCTATTAACAATGCTATTAAGAGTCAATTAGAGGATGTGCAACAACTTTTCACAAAAGATAAATAGAACCTAGAACTTTTATAGAAAACTATCAATAAAGAGGTTTATATTCATGTTATGTATAATGTGAATTGTGAAGAGGTTCCAAAATAATAGGATAAACCCTTGTGGATGTTGAATAGCTTTAGGAGATTCATTATAAATTTTTCCTTGGAAGTGGTGAGACAACAGGGAGAAATGCAACACAATTTCAACAAGCTATGGATTAAAGAAATGGCTTTTAAGGCATCTTTTTTCTATTAGAGATTATGGAAAAAGATGATACCAATTGGAGATATTCTTGTTAGAAATAAGATATATGATGGTTACGTATGTTGCTATTATGGGAGTGGGATGCAATAAACCATTGACCATTTATTCATGAATCGTATACAATCTAATTCTTTATGGTGCTATTTTGCAACAACTACAGGAATTTAAGATCCATTCTTACAAGTTAGGGTTAGTGTTTTCAAATGGTAGAAACTGATAGTGCACCAAAATTTAGGCCTATTTTCAAAGTTGTTCCTATGTTTATTCTATGGAAAATATGGAAGAAGAGAAATAATGTTAAACTTGGAGGGAGAATGTCATTGTATAGTATAAGACTGGAGATTTCTAGGAATTTAGTCTACATGCCTAAGTTTATCTATCCATGGTTGATTAATATTCCTACATCTTGTCCTGACTTTGTGAAATTTTTGGAAGAACATTATCCTATAATTGGAGGTGAAGTAGGTTTTTGTAAACTACCTATTTGGGATTTTACAAGTGTAATTCAGATAGTGCATCAAAAAGGAACCCTAGCCCTAGTTCAGGAGCTTGTTGCATAAGAAATGTTTCAGGTACTTTTGTAAATGCAGAGGGAATAAGATTTAAAGATAATACAAATTTGTTAGCTTAAAATCTTTCTTTAAAAATGGGATTGGAATACTGTATTTATCAGCTTTATCTACCTATGATCCTAGAGACTGATTCGTTGTCAGTCAAAAAGTTATTAGAAAGAAATTTAAAGGTGCCTTGAAATGTTGCACTGGAGATCAAAATAATTAAATTTTTGATGGTGAAGGCGAAGCAGTGGTGCAACATATATATAGAGAAGAGAACAAACTAGTAGATTTTTTGGCTAACCAAATTTTTTTTAGTAGGAACTAATAGAATAACATATTCATCAGTGCAAGATTTACCAATAGAGGATAAATGATATTACATACGGACAGAATCAAATGCCAAATATTAGAATTAAAAAATTCCAAGGGGGAGGCAATAACTGTAAAGCAACATCATAAATGCAATCAACTGGGCATGGGATACTTCACGAGAAAACTACATAGTAGGCAAGTAAAGATGATGAATTTAACAAGGAACAAAATCTCAGCATATCATCAAAGGAACGAACATAAAGATGGAACAAAAAAGAGTTCAGTAAGGGAGTACAAACCTGACATGGTGGATAGTAATATTCAGCCTTGGGTAAGGGTAATCTAGAACAAAAGATTCAAAATAATTGAATTAAATAGGGAAATTTTTGTACCACAAAAGATTGAACAAAATGGGAAAGAGTCTTGGATTTGGTCAAACCTGATGGATTTGTTAATGAGACTTTAATTTTATTTCTCTTAGGAAGTTATATCAGCTCCTCATTGAGCTCAACCTGTCAAGAGGGTAGATCTAAGGTGAAATTAACATTATCCATCAATTATTTTGAACTATAATGGAAAAGGTGAAGAACTTCTCTTGTCACTAAGAACACAAATCTAAGAATCAAGGAGTTGAAAAAGTCTTCACTTAGTGAGATTTTATGGCATTTATGAGATGAGTTAAATGCCCAAGATGAAATATAAACTCAATCAACCATTGTTGATTTTGTACTTCTTGGAATCAAAAATTTGGTGCGACATCTTGTTCCAACTCAATTCGTGATCTAAACCATGAGTTTATGGAGATTAAGCATCAAAATGGTGGAGATGTAATGCTTTTCCTTTAGTTTTTTTTTTAAAAACTTTGTGGTAGGTGGATTCTTAATAGTTTCCTAATTATATGCCATATCTAATATTTGCCTACATTCGGGTTATGGGTCATTTGGGCCAGATTTGAGGATGAACTTTTTGTACATATTTCCTTTTTTATTTTAATAAAAGGTCTACAAGATCACTTTTAGATTAAAAACTATTTTCTAAGTGGATTAACTGACAAATTAAATCATGGCAACTCATTTAATTTTCCACATCATTATACACATATTCAAACAAATTAAAGAGAAAAAGTATCGGCCAAAATACATGACAAAGTGACAAATTAATCAATGACATATAATAGTTTTGCTTGAATAATTAAATAATGAGTTTGGCCACTTAAATTTCTTGAAAAAGCACCTCCCCCCTCCCCCCTGAGTCAGCTTCTTCCCCATACCCGTCTTAAGCACTCCCTTACCACTCCCTCTATTATCCTTCCTTCCCTATTTTTCAAATTCGCTCTATCTCTTATTATTAAGAAAACTATTTTTTTTTTAAATTATTCATAACAACATCCTAGAAGGTAAAGGAAATTATTTAAAAAAAATAAAAGATTGTAAATTTTAATCACTATCATTTTTCAAATTTCTTTTGATCCAAAACTGAATTTTTACTTATTTTTGTAAAGAGAATGTTTAGAGACAAAAAAAAATTATCCCACCAATTAGGCTTAACTTCTTATTTTTCCTTGACTTTTCAAATTTTGTCATGTTTTACCTTTAAATTTCTGATGCTCTAGTGCGGAGGTGCGAGACTCTGGCTATGAATGGTTTTAGGCGGGAGTAGAGGTAGATTGAATAAATATTTGAAGGAGGTAAGTAGACATGATATGTAATAGTTACAGCTTACGGAGGACATGACCCTTGATACAAAGGTGTGGAGGACGCAGATTAGGGTGGAGGGTTAGGGGGTGGGAGTGCGTCGGTAATAGTAGAGGAGCATTATTTTGTGTTTGGAGTTTCTTGATCGTGGTGCTATGGCTGTAGCATTATTGTGTGGCTATTTTGCATACCGTACTAGTTTATATGTACTTATCTTTGGTGTTTGTTATAATGTTAGTTTATTTTGCATAGCGTACTAGTTTATATGCCCTTATATTTTGTGTTTGGTAAGCCAGGGGTCTATCGAAAATAGCCTCTCTACTTCACCTGAGGTAGTGGTATGGTCTGCGTACACTCTACCCTCCCCAAACCCCACTATATGGAAATACACTGGGCATGTTGTTGTTGTTTACCTTTAAATTTCTGTTATTTTTTCTTAATTTAAATTGAGGAGGACAAAGGGGTTTAATCTTGAAGAAATCTCCATTGCAGAAAATTACTTAATTGGTCATGGCACCATCGAATATATTTCACCATTTGGAATGACCTAAATTTTTGAATCTATTTCTATGTATTTTGAACATTTTTGCCTTCCCTATAGTTGATACATGTTGATTTAAAGATTCGAGGAAGGTTGGAACAACTCCTGATGTGATTGGGAACAATTTGTGTGAGTTTGTGTTTTTTAGATGCTTGAGAATCCATTTTGTTAACTTCGAGCAATATTTATAATTTTGAGCGTCAAATGGAAAAACAAACTACACCAACAGATTTTAAATGCCAAATTTGTGTAAGTAGTAGGGTTGGTCCGATTTCAAGACCTTTATATCTCATTGCGCTCCTTTATTTGAAAATAGTGAAAAGGGGCTCCAGGGGTTAATTTTGTGAAAATGACCTTTTTTGGAAAATTCCACATCTCTATTAAGTCCGAAATATTGAAATTAGTCTATTAGCATATATGGTTAATTTATGTTGGGTCTTGAACAACTCCTAAGGATTTGTTTGGAGATTTGAGAACCATACAAATCAACTTGTTTGTCAAAATCTAGTGCAGGTGTAAAACCTTTTTCATGAATCCAGTCACTTGGCAGAAAATGCGGAGAAGGAAATTTCCTTTCATCCTAAATGCAATGATTGGGTCACAACTATGTAGGGTAATTGGGTTGGATCGGCTCGAAGTACCTTCTTTGAGAGTGCAACAAGGCTATCACAAACGCGAGGGTCCGGGTCTTGGACTTTTGTGAATGTGAAGCCCTAGATGTAAATGCAAAACCTTGGCTGTAAACGCAAAGGATAATTCAATTTTTCGGTCAGTTTTGACCCTCTTAAATATGAAGGGTTGACCATATTCGTGAGGAACTATTCATTGAATAGTATAAAACCCAATTTTACATTTTTCTTTATTTATTGACCTTTGAGCTTTGAATTTGAGCAATTCTTAAGGGTTTCTTTACCATTTGAGCTTGGGAAAGCTCTAAAACCTTATCCCATTATTTTTCTTCAATTATTTAATCAAAACCACATTTAAATTATTATTTCAAAATGGAAAAAATGGGGGTTTCACCATTAAAGTTTTAAAATAGTTTTTTATTTATTTGGACCTCATTTTTATCCTACTTTTGCATGGATTTCTCCTTTAGACTCATATAACCTTGGAGAATCTATTTTTAAAACAATATTGTAAGTTTACCCCTTTTATTTTTTAACATGTTTTTCAAACCCCATTTGGACCCAACCTAAATATGGGTAATGTGGGTATCATTGTCTCTCTTTCAATGCATATTATATTGACTATTGTAGTTGATTCTACGGCTATCTGCAAAGGAAGGCTTTGTGATAAAGTATTTTAGACTGGGATTTTATCGTTTTGATGTAGGTTATGGCTTAACTTCTTTTAATCGAGCTTGTTAGTCAATAAATAAGTAATGCATGCTATGGATTGGGGAAAATAGTTATGGGGTTTATGTATTTTGAGATTATTTTTACTATTCTGTGCCCGTGTAGGGTCTTATTTTCTATTTTGGTTGGTTATGATATCTAATTTTATGTGTTGCCCATGTAGGGGTCTTATTTGACATTATTGGCTTTATTCGTGCATTAGAATGCCTTTATTCTAGATATGATGCCCATGTAGGGGCTTATTTTGCTAATATAAGTCTTATTTGAGCATTGTTTTCTTTGTCAACATAAAAATACATGATTTAGGGGTTGATATAACATTAATAATGTCTTGGATGCATATTTGTTCTGGTGGTGCCCAATCGGAGTTGGTAATCATGAATTATGGACATATTGAGTTGATATTTAAGATCAAGTATATATATATATATATATATATATATATCCGTGTTGGATGGATTGGATATCATCTTTTGAGTTGACTGTGAGTATTACATCCTTACTTCATACATATATATTCATGAGACACTGGTGCCATTAAGAAACACTATTTTTGAAAAAAAATGACACTTTTATAAAAATCCTCATTATGGACACGAGCTGGAGAGGAAAGTTGAGATTAGATTGAGATTGAGATATAAGTTACAAGATATGGGCTTCAAACCCGCCATGGGTCCTACCTGGTACCTTTGAGCTTGGTGTTTGTATACAAAAAGTCATGCAATGGCTTCATCATTCATCCCTTCAATATTACACTACATTGTATTTTCATATGCCACTTGATTGTTTTCCTTACTTTTCCCTGACTTGTGCTTAGTTTCAATGTAATTTTCCTTTATATCTATGTTTTTCTATGTTTGTATGCTTATATATATTAGAAATGTTAGTGAAGATGGTGTAAGCTACCATTTGAGACTTTTATGTTTTCAGGTGTCGTGCTTATAATATATTTTACTTATCTTATTTTTACCTTTGCTCAGTTGGCCTATGATACCTACTGAGTGCAAATAGACCATACTCACCCTTATAGTGCCCTTTCAATGCATATCCTAGACGAGCATTTCCCGTGGTAGTTAAGTTCATGTGGAGACTTCTGCAGTTTGAGGCATTAATCTGCTTCAGTGTTTGAGGTTGAATCGTACCTCATCTTTCCTTATTTGTCTATATTTGATTACTAGAGACATATACTAACTAACATACATAATCAGTATATTCCCACGAAGTGGGGTCTGGTAGGGTAAAGTGTATGCAGTCCATACCACTACCTCATGTGAAGTAGAGAAATTATTTCCAGTTGACCCCCGGCTCAGGACAGATAACAATATCACAAACAAAAAATGTAAAAGCAAACAACAAAAAAGGATATTATACAACTTGATAATAAAGGAAACGAGATACCCACAAGGTAATACAATAAGTTAGCTATACAAAAACAATAATCACCAAAACACCACTAACAAGAGACTATAAGAAACTGCAGGTACAGTTACAAATAAAGCACTCTTCCCTACTCTAAGAAATATACTCCTAATATAACACCCCTGGTACTTGAACCCTAGCCCCCACCCCCAGGTGATAAACTCTTGAATTGGCAAATTTTTAAAGTAGAGTCGAACACTTCCAGGACAACGAATCAGGTAATGAGTTGTTACCTCATGTAAAAAGTCATGAAGTAGGACTCGTTATCCAAATAATAGGGTTGTCCAAGAGTTTTACATTGATCACAAGTCTTCACCGTGACTCATGATGATTGATAATAAGTCGTGATGGGCAAATCATGATCATAATAGTGAGGTACCAAGTTTTTGGTCCTTAGGTAACAATTTTAACTAATGACTCATGGTCTGTCACCATGAGTTGTTACCTGAGTCATGACGGCTGGGCCCAAAATTTCCTGCATATTTTAATTTAGGTTATTTTGGTATTTTACTCCCTCCACACTATTCCCATGACTTAAAAACACATAAGGGACCTCATTATATTTAGTTAATCAAATCAAAACCTTACTAATATCTTCTTCAACTCCCAAAGCAAGAACACTAGGGTTTTACAAAGGATTCAACACCAAGGCTCCAATCTTTAATTTCTCTCCAAATTCTTTGGTATTTTAGTCATTTCTCTCATCCATAAAATGAATTTTATATTATGTCATATATTAAATCATTATTCATATGATTATAATTTTTGGGTTTGAAATTAGGTAGAGGGCTTTTAATGGTTATTGGTTGAATTGTATTTCACCTGGTTTAAATATGTTGTTACATATTAATTGATGGTTTGGGGGCTGAATAGGTGCATGGTTGTGATGATTGGAATAGGGGGCATGGATTTCTGAAATTGATGGATTTTGGCTTGATAATGGTAATAACCTTAACCTACCTTTCTAACATGGTACGATTTAACATTCGTAGAAACTCGCTTGGAACCTCTGTCCCGCCTGAGGTCAATATGGAGGAAAATCATCCTACTTATGGAGTGCAAACACGGTCTAAGGTCCTTGCTCCTAATTGTACTACTCCACATAGGGTCTCATCGATCCATACTAATCTTGCCAAAGCTCTCTAAGCTCCCTAAGTTGGTGATACTCATAAGAGTCACCCCAGGTAGATATCTCTAATGCAGAGTTCCATCAGTCTATTCATATGCTTGCACAACTGGTGGCCTCACAGTCTTGTCAGCCTAATCGTGTTGGTTATATTTCTCATTCATCTGAGGTCACTCGGGTTGGCTACTTTATGAGGTTGAATACCTCAACCTTTATAGGATCTAAGGTTGAGGAGGATCCTTATAGGTTTATTGATGAGATAGAGAAGAATTTTAGGATAATCCATTCTACAGATTTAGAAGGTGTAGATTTTACTACCTATCAATTGAAAGATATAGCATATTAGTGGTATGAGGAGAGAGAACAATAAAGAGGTAATAATGTTCAGCCATCAATATGGGATGAGTTTTGAATTCCTTTCTTGATCACTTCTTTCCTCAGGAGTTAAGGGAATCTAAGGCTAGAAAGTTGTGAATTTTAAGTAGGGTAACATAAATGGTAAGGAATATGCTCTGAAGTTTTAATAGTTGGCCTGTTATGCTCCAAAATTTATTTCAAATATGAGGTCCTTACTAAGAAAGTTTGCTTTTAGTTTATCCCTTGACTTAGTATTGCAGTGTAAGGTGGCAATATTGAATAATGATATAGACATCGCCAGGTTAGTGGTTTATATACGGCAGGTAAAGGGTAAGAAAAAGAAGCAGGTAGAGATTACAGAGGTAGAATAAAAAGTTCAAATATCAAGAGCAGGGTGTGGGTCAGTAGAATAGTGGGAGAGATAGTAGACAGCGGATTAAGAAGAAGAATTAGGGAAATTCTTATTCAACATCTAGTGCTCCTTGTCCTGAGTCTTCACATGATCATTGTTTTTAGGCTAGTAGTGGTCCTAAGGCATAGGGTGCCTAGTATCAGGCCAGAGAAGCTAAGTCAACCCTACCTTATCCTCTATATCAATTTTGTGGACAACTTTATCGTGGTTATTATGAGGAGGGAAGGAACTTCTGTTTAAATTATGGTCAACGTAGACATATACAGAGAAATTTCCTTATGGATAAGGTAGACATTAGGGCTAATAAGGTTTTGGTTGCTACTTTGGGTACCAACACTAACCGAAATTGCCTCTATGCACTTGTTACTTGGCAAGGTCTGATGTATCTCTAGAGTTGTCACTGGTATATTACAGCTTTTCTCTCATGATGTTTATTATTTGCTTGATTTGGGTTCTACCCTATCTTCTGTGACCTTTTATGTGGCTGTGCACTTTGGTTTTGGTCTGAAAATTATTTTCAACCCCTTCTCTATTTCTATTTATGTGGGTGAGTCTATTGTTGCTATAAAAATCTACAAAGGTTATGTGGTTTCCATTCTTAATCAGTCATGTATCTATTTCCTAAATTGGTTTTATATAAAAGCATATGTTCAATCATGGTTTATATGAATTTAATTATTATTTTTTGAATGATGGGTTGAGGGTTTTGTATGGTTACTACTTGGTTGGTTTTCCCATGGTTTTGAAATTTTTATTCATATTTTATCTCATGGTCTTTTAACTAAATGTGTGCATAGGTATGGTGGATGGGAAGGGGGTCATGGTATTCCCATAAATTGATGAATTTTTGTATTGGAATTGGTGTTAACCTCAACCCACTTGCATAATTAGTTTTGGAATATGGATAATTACATAGTTTGCTCAATTTTCTAAATGATTGCATTATATTAATGGCTAAATAGATAAAAATGGTTTTTGATGGCCTTGGTGTCCATGGTTTAGTTTTAAATGATTTTATAAGGCCTTAGTGGCCATGATTTGGTTTTAAATTTGAACTTTGGGGTCGTGGATTCCCCCAAGTTGATGGATAATTGGAGTGGCACAATTCTATAAGCTTGCAAGCATATTGATACCATTTGGTGATGCCTTAATGGAAGATTTCTTGGTTATATGCAAGGGGTTATGTGTAAATATTTTAATTAGGCTTAAAAGGGGTTGTGTAGCTCATCGTAGAAGGTGGTCCTAGAGGGATCGATACTGGAAACCACATTTGCCAGTGTGGGGGCCTTGGTGGTCGTGTGCATAGTTCACACTTTATACATTATTTAGATTGGCTGGGGTCGAGGCATTCCATGGCCCTTCCTTGGATTTCTCCAGTTCGTGTGGCTAACACGCACTGGATCCCTTTCAGTGGGGGAATTTGAACCCATATAGTCTATTGGAGTTTTTAGGATTGTTAGAGAAACACAATCTAGGCTAATAGTTTTATATCTCAAGCTAAACCTTATTCCCTATCCTAATATCTTACATATACGTATGTATGAGTGTATGTGAACATGTACATTGAGTTTGGACTAGATTTCAAAATGGCATTATTTTATTCCAATCCTAAGTTACATACAAGTGGGCACCCCGCTAACTATCCTACAATGCATCATTATTTCATAATGTAGAGTCCGTAGATAATTATTTTACCCCTATGCAGCATTAGGTGATCTGGTTCATTGGTTGGTTTGTGGTAAAGTGGTAAGTTTCCATCCTTTGAAAAGCTTAGTTATTCCATCAGTTTCTTTAGGAATTTTATAACTATAAAGTTTACATTAACATTATCATTGTCATTGTCACTGTCATGGTCAGGGGCATATCCCAACCTAGTTTGATATTTGGATTGGTTTAGAGGCTTTTGTGGACATGTGTGAGTTGGATGATGTTGTTAACTCTTAGAACTTATTATTGAGTTACATTAATTATTTTATCTTTATTCTTTGGTTGTTTACCACTTTGTTATTATTTAGATTATTCTTGGATTGGACAGGCTATAGGGGTGCTCTTCGGCCCACGGTGGTCTTGAGATACTCGTCACAACCTGTGGTCAGGTTGTGATAAGCTTGGTATCATACCATAGGTTCAGGGTGATTGGTTGTCTATAAAGTGTTAAGTAGAGTATTTTTTTATGGGTGTGTAGCACACCATACTTATAAGGTGAAGAATAAGAGGCATTTAGGGATGTTTCCCTTTCTTGTGTTCTATTTCGGGCTATAGAGTCTAGGGTCATAGAATTTTCTAACTCCTAGATTTCTTACATTTTAGATCATGCCTCCTTAAAAATCTAATATTTGTAGAAACTCTATCATAAACTCTACCCCACCTGAGGGCAATGTGAAGGGCACTTACCTCATTTATAGAGTACAGACCTGGTCTAGGGTCCCTGCTCCTGATTGTGCCACTCTACCTGTGGTACAACCTGTCCCTGCTAGTCCCTCTCCAATTATTGACGCTCATTTTTAGTCACCTCAAGGAGATATCTCCAATAGGAGTTCCACCATTCCATTAATCTGTTGACTCAGTTGGAGACCTCTCAGTCTTGCCAGTCAGGTCAGGATAGTTCTGTTGCTCCTTCTTCAGAGGTTACTTAAGTTGGTTAGTTTATGAGGTTGAATTTCCATACCTTTACTGGCTCTGGGGTTAAGGAGGATCCTCAAGGATTTATTGCTAAGATAGAGAAAATCTTTAGGGTGATACACACTTCCAATTTTAAGGGTGTGGATTTTGTTGCATATCAGTTGAAAGAAGTAGCATATCAGTAGTATGAAGAGTAGAAGCAGTTGAGAGGTGATGATACTGAGCCAGCTATATGGGATGAGTTCTCTAGTGCCTTTGTTGATCATTTCTGTCCTCAAAAGTTAAGAGAAGTGAAGGCAGAAGATTTTGTGAATCTAAAGAAGGTCAAGATGAGTGTGAATGAGTATGCCCTAAAGTTTCATTAGTTGTCTTGCTTTGCTCTAGAGTTAGTATTTAGCATGAGGGCTATGATAAAGAAGTTTACTTTGGGTTTGTTGCGTGACTTGGTTTTGGGGTGTAAGGTGGCTATATTGAATAATGATATGGATATCTCCAAACTTGTGATTTATATGTAGCAGGTAGGATAAAAATAAAAAATAGGTAGAGATGAAAGAGAGACAGAGTAAGAAGTTCATATATTCAGAACAAGGTGTAAATCACCAAAATAGTGGGAGAGATAGTAGGCAGTGGTCTAAGAAAAAGAATTGGGGGAGTTTGAATTCATATTCATCGGCTAGTTCTCCTTATCCTAGGTCATTTGACGATTGTCATTTTCAAACTAGCAATGGTCCTAAGGAACAGGGTACCCAGTCTCGGGCTAATGAAGCTCAATTATCCCCACCCTATCTTTCATGTCGATTTTGTGTTCAGCTTTAGCATGGTTATTATGATAAAGGAAGGAACTTGTGTTTTAAATTTGGCTAGCCTAGTCATATTCAGAGGGACTATACTTCAGCTAAAGAAGCCACTGGGCTAATAAAGTTTAGGTTGTCACTTCTTTAGCTCCTACACAAAAGGGTGCTACTTTTGGTAGCGACACCATATAGAATTGTCTCTATTCTCTTGCCACCCATCAAGTATCTGCGGCATCTCCTGATGTTGTCACTGGTATATTATAGATTTTCTCCTGTGATGTATACTATTTACTTGATCCAGTGTCTAGTCTTTCTTATGTGATCTCTTATGTGGTTGTGTATTATGGTTTTTGTCCTAAAATAATTTCTAAGCCTTTCTCTATGTGTGGTTGATTCTATTGTGGCTAGAAAGGTCTATAGGGGTTGTGTCGTGTCCATCTTTCATAGGGAGACCTTGGTGGATTTGATAGAGTTGGACATGGTGGATTTTAATGTCATTTTGGGGATGGATTGGCTTCACTCTTGCAATTCTGCTCTGGGCTATAGTACCCATAAGGTTAGTTTCCAATTCCCTAATAAACTGGTAATCAAATGACAGAAAGGCTCCTTAGTGCCTAAAGAGAGGTTTATTTCTTATCTTATATCCCAAAAGTTGATTTCCAAGGGATATATATATATATATATATATATATATATATATATCATATGGTTCAGGTTAGAGATTCTAGTTTTAAGGTTTTTTCTTTGCAATCTGTCCCCGTAGTTAATGAACTTCTTAAAGTGTTTCCCTATGACTTTCCTAGTATTCCCTCAATAGGGAAATAGATTTTGGGATTGATCTTTTATGGGATACCCATCTTATCTCTTTTCCTCCATGTAAAATAGGTCTTGCTTAGTTAAATGAGCTTAAGAAGCAATTAAAGGGTCTTCTTGAGAAGGACTATATTTGTCTTAGTGTTTCTCCATGGGGTGCTCCTATTCTTTTTATACGAAAGAAAGATGGGTCTCTTTAGATGTGTATAGATTATTGACAATTAAATAAAGTGATAGTGAAGAATAAGTATCCTCTTTCTAGGATCGGTGATCTTTTCACTAGTTTTAAGGTGTTAGATATTTTTCTAAGATTGATCTACATTCGGGCTATCATCAGTTGAAAATTAGGAAGGGTGATCTTCCCAAGACTATTTTCCAAACTCAGTATGGTCACTATGAGTGTTTGGTTATGTCATTTGGGTTGACTAATGCTCTGGCAGCCTTTATGGATCTTATAAATTAGATGTTCATACAGTTTTTGGACTTGTTTGTTGTTGTCTTTGTTTGTGATATTTTGGTGTACTGTATGAGTGAGAAAGATCATGCCAATCACCTCTGAATTGTATTGCAGTCTCCTACGGATCAGAAGTTGTATTCTAAATTTTCAAAGTGTGAGTTTTGGTTGAATGTTGTGACTTTTCTTTGATATGTTTCTAGTAAGGGGATCAAGGTGGATCCAGAGAAAGTTGAGGCAGTTAAGAGGTGGCCTATACCCACAACTCCAACTGACATTTGGATCTTTTTAGGGTTAGCTGGGTCTTATAGAAGGTATGTGGAGAGCTTCCCTTCTATTGCTTCTCTGTTGATAAAGTTGACTCAGTAAAAGGTAAAGTTCTTATGGTCTGATACTTGTGAGGGTATCTTTGAGAAGTTGAAGGAAAATTTGACTTCTACGCCAGTTCTAACCCTGTCCAAGGGTGCTGATGGATTTGTGGTGTATTGTGATGTGTCCCGTATGGAACTGGGTGGTGTCTTGATGCAGCATAGTAAGGTTGTGGCCTATGCTTCTAGGCAGCTTAAGGTTCATGAGAAAAATTATCTGACTCATGATTTATAGTTAGCAGTTGTGTTTTTTTCTTTGAAGATTTGGCATTATTATTTGTATGAGGTGTATGTTGACATCTATTCAAATCATAAGAGCTTGCCACATGTGTTTGTTCAGAAGAAGTTGAATATTCGATAGAGGTGTGCTTGAGTTGCTAAAAGACTATGATATAAGTCTTCACTACCATCCAGGAAAAGCTAATATATTTGTTGATGCTCTTAGCACGTTGTCCGTGGGGAGCTTATCTCATTTGGATGAGGAAAAAAAATGATTGGTGAAAGACATTCACCAGCTGGCTAATTTTGAAGTTTGTCTTTTGGACTTTGAGGATAGATCGGTGATTCTTTTTAAAGTGGTTAAATTATCTCTCGATGCTGATGTGAATAAGAAGCAAGCTTTGGATCCCATTCTTCTGTAGATAATGGATGATTTGGTTCAACAAATAGTTATGGCCTTTGAGGTTGGTGGCAATGGTATTTTGAGGTATCAATGAAGGTGGTGTGTTCAAGATATTGATGGGTTGCGAGAGAGGATTTTGACTGAGGCTCATGAGTCGAGGTATACAATGCACCTAGGTTGGACAAAGTTGTATCATAATTTGAAGGAGATCTATTGGTGGAACAATATGAAGAAGGATATGGATAACTTCGTGGCTAAGCGTATGGTTAGTCAGCAAGTGAAGGTTGAGCACCTGAGGGCCAGTGGTATGTCTTAAGAGATAGAGTTGCCTGTATTGAAGTGGGAGATGATTAATTGTATTTAATTGGGTCTTCCACAGTCTCATAATCAGTATGATTTGATATGGGTTATTGTGGATAGGATGACTAAGTCGGTTCACTTCTTACCTATGAGGAGCACTTACTCTAAGAGGATTGTGCTAAGCTGTTCATTAAGGAGATAGTCAGATTGCATGGAGCAGCGAGGTCTAACATTTTGAATTGAGGTACACAATTTTCTTCTCACTTTTGGCGTTCATTTCATAAGGATTTGGGGAACAAGGTGAATCTTAGCACCATTTTTCACCCTCAAATGGATAGAAAAATAAATAGACTATTCACTCATTGGAAGATACGCTAAGGGCTTGTGTGATTGATTTTAGAGGAAGTTGGGCTGATCACTTACCCCTTATTGAGTTCGCATATAATAACAGTTATCACTCTAGTATTGGGGTGGCTCATTTGATACTCTTTATGGTATGAGGTGTAGGGTGGTTTGAGTGTAAGATCCCGTAAAGTTCTGAATCTAAAATTCAGCTCCCTAAGATTTACAAGATCCAACACTTAGAAATTTTAGCTAAGTATTCAAAACTTTGTCTCATTTTAGACCTCTGAACTTCGAGGATTTATTTGACGACCTTCCCGACCTCCGTTTTTAGATTTTCAAATTGGGTTCCGATGGGGCAAGGTCGTAGTACATCGTGGGTGATTTTCAAAATTTTTAGAGTAGCATAAGGGCATATTAGGAGTGCCAAACAAGTAGCCAAAGGCTATTAAGGGGCGCCGCCCATGGTGTAGCCTTTGTGGGCAAATCAGCACCAAAGGCGCGGCCCTTTACCAAAGGCGTCCCCCTTTGGGTAGCCTTTGTATCCAGTTTTTCAGCATTACACTTTCATGTATTGAGGGTTAATTTGATCATTTTCCCACCCCTATATATATCAAAAACATGTGATTAAATCACAAAAACACCAAAATATACTTTTTTCATCAATTTCTCTCCAGAACAAGAGCAAGGGTTTCAATTTGAAGACCCAAATCCAAGAGATTTCACAGTAGATCATTAAGGAACTTTCTTCTAAGGTATGCGTTGTGTTGATTTGTGGATTCCTTCCATCCATAAAGCTCAAGAACCCTCTTTTAAATTATGAACCTTGTTATTATGTTGTGGGTTGATTTGTTCATGTAATTGATGTTGTAAAATCCCCAAGTTAGGGTTTTTGTGTGTTTTTATGAAGTTATGATATCATTTGAGTTGGAAATATGTAAATTTGGTTGTTTATGATGAATAATTTGATGATTAGACCTATGCCTAAGTTGTGCATGTAAGGTGTTACATAAAATGCCGAAGAGATTAGAAATCATGTATTATAGCTAAATTGTGGCCTAAATGACCGATGCATGCTATACCTTTAGGAAAACAATGACTTCTATGATATTGTATGCATTATGATTGTTGATGGGATGTTCATGAAACTAAATTTGATGGACTTATGGCATGTTGTTATATGTATTCCTTTCCATGTATAAAATTTTGAAAACTATGTGTAGTATGAAATCCCCAACTTGTGGCACTATGAACTGTGGACTTTATTCCTATGATCAAAAATTGTCATGATATGTCAGTTTCCTTCTATCGAGTCCTGGGGGTACTTGTACTTGAAAAATATAGTTGTGTGCCTAGAGCCAATGTCATGTTTTCACGACATTCTCAGTCAATCCATATTTAGTAGAATTCAGTCAGTCATGTGACTCAAGAAAGTCAGTAACTCAATAATCTCAGTAGTATTCTGTCAGTCAACAGAACTTTATGAACCCAGTAGTTCAGTCCAGTTAATCATGTTCAGAGTCTATTCAGATGGGTGTAGGAATTAGCACCGAGTGAATCCAAGGATGGGAACGCATACTATCAGATGAGGGTGTGATTCTTAGAAGTCATCCTTGCGTTTCAAAACTATGTAGCTAGCATAGGTTGAGACATCAACACTATCAGATGAGGGTTGATAAGGTCGATAAGCACTGTCCGATGAGTGGCCCACCATTTTATTTTG
Source organism: Capsicum annuum (assembly GCF_002878395.1). Lineage (NCBI taxonomy): Eukaryota > Viridiplantae > Streptophyta > Magnoliopsida > Solanales > Solanaceae > Capsicum > Capsicum annuum. Next base: position 106,153,654 of record NC_061119.1, read on the forward strand.
GAGACACTGTCAAATAAGGGTTACCCACAGCTTGTCTCTACCAGTGGTGTGGTATTGACACCCTTCCAATCAGGGCATAGATTGAACCCAGCTCAGCTATTATAGCTCATTTGGGGCATGTCGGTTAGATAACTACTTCCCACAATCTCAGTTTTAATATCAGTAAAATAACTCAGATAATTTTTTAGAATTCGGGACTGTCAGATACACTCACTCATGTTATCAGTCATATTAGTCATCAAAACTCTATTACCAGTCACGTTAGTTATCTGTAACTTCATGTAATCACGGTCTCGGCTATAGTACTATTTATTCATGCTTGTATTCTCACGTTCATACTAGTCAGTTAGCCAGTATTATTCATGCATATAAACCCCATGCATTCAGCCTACCATACATGCATACCAGTATATTCAAAGTACTGACTTATTTGTGCTATGGTGTCTTATACCATAGGTTCAGAGACACGAGTTCCAGAGCATCAGTAAATTCCAGATATCACCAGTCAGTCAGTAGGAGTCCTCATCCTCCGAGGACGATATTATTTGTGACTTCATTACTACAGTACTTAGTTATTTCAGTCGGTGGAGTTAGTTGGGGACATCACCCATCAACTCCTAATCCAGACAGTTATATTTTAGAGGCTTTTTATACTATTTTGTTCAGACAGTTATCTCAGTTGTTTTAGGTATTTTATACCCCACCAGATTGTAGCCTTTCAGCCTTTATTTTCATATTTATTCAGTATATTATGCAGTGTATAGGTATAGATATCAGTCATGGGTTAGCTTGTGATCCTTCGGGGTCATGAGCACCGTGTAGCATTCGGGGTACGAGATTCGGGGCATTATAAAGTTAGTATCAAAGCCTAAGGTTCAATAGAGTCCTCGGAAGTCTGAAAGCCGCATCTAGTAGAGTCTTATACATGGGTGTGTTGCACGTCATATTTATGTGTAGGAGGATATAAGATGTTTTAGGAATAGTTTCCCTTCTTTTAGTATTCATGTCCTGATAGTGAGAATAATCTCAAGTCAATCTCTCAATCTAACCTATTTCACCACTTCATTTCAGAACATGCCTCCCAAGAAAAGAACCCAGCCTGTCTAAGAAGATCCCTTGGATAAACATATTTCTCATGTGGAGTTCAAGGTTGTATTCACTACTCTTGCTCAGTCAGTTGCTTCTCAGAATAAACGGCCAGCTGTCATTTCGGCCAACCCAGTGGCCAATTCAGTTGCTTCCAGGATTCGGGACTTCACCCAAATGAACCCTCCATCCTTTCTTGGGTCTAAGTCAGATGAGGACCCTCAGGAATTTATTGATTAGGTTCAGAAGGTGATAGACATCATGGGGGTGACTACTGTTGAGAGTGTTGAGCTAGCTGCATATCAATTGCAGGATATGGCTCATACTTGGTTCAAACAGTGGAAGTCAGAAGGGTAAGATGATGCAGGTCCTATAGAGTGGGAGGAGTTTGTCACTACATTCTTAGACAGATTCTTTCCCCAAGAGCTTAGAGAAGCTAAGGTTCTAGAATTCATCAACCTCAGGCAGGGAAATATAATAGTGAAAGAGTATTCTCTTAAGTTTACTCAATTAGCCAGATATGCCCCTCATGTGGTTGCAGATAACAGGGCTAAGATGAGTAAGCTCGTTTCAGGGGTGAATGATAGCGTGGTAAATGAGTGCAGATCCGCCATGCTGAATAGTGACATGACTTTAGCCAGACTCATGACTCATGCTCAGTATATAGAAGATCAAAAGATTAAGATGAGGGAGAAGCAGAGTAAGAGAGCAAGGACAAGTAATGTAAACTTTTCTTAGCCTAATTTAGAAGATGGAAACTGTTCTCAATTTCATCCTAAGACATCAGTTCCATCCCCTTCATCAGCCAGTGCTCCAATGCCAAAATTTAAAGACGGCAACAAAGATAGGGCACCAGGCTCTAAGTCTCAGGGCAATGTTAGCAGTGCCCTAACAAATCCCCTTTGTTAGACTTGTGGTAAGAACTACAAGGGTGTTTGCAGAGCTGGCAGTGGTATCTTCTTTGGTTGTGGCAAGCCAGGCTGCAGAGTTAGGGAGTGTCCCAAGTCAGGTATCAGGGTCAGCAGATCCGTTTCTCAGCTCAGTCTGGTCACCAAAATCAGCAGGGTGACACTTCAAGCGCTATATGTGGGCAACGCCCAAATTGTCTTTATGCTCTGCAGACTCAACAAGATCAGGAAAATTCTCTTGATATAGTTATTGGTACGTTACAGATCTTTCATATGCATATTTACACTTTGCTAGATCTAGGTGCTTCTTTATCCTTTGTTACTCCCTAAATAGCACGCGATTTCAGAAGTAGTCCCAAAATTCTAGCAGAGCCCTTCTCAGTTTCTACCCCAGTGGGTAAAACCATCATAGCCCGATTGGTATACTGGAACTGCCCGATTATGATATTTCAAAAAGTCACTTCAGCAAACTTATTCAAATTAGAGATGATTGATTTTGATATCATTCTCGGCATGGATTGGCTTTATTCCTGCTATGCTACAGTCAACTATAGAAATAGAATAGTCCAGTTCTAGTTTTTAAATAAACCCGTCCTAGAGTGGGAGGGTAGCATTTCCACTTTCATAGGTCAGCTTGTTTCCTACCTTCGGGCAAGGAAAATAATATCTAAGGGATGTGTCTATCATCTTGTTTGAGTTAAGGACACTAGTTCTGACACTCCCAGTCTTGAATCAGTCCCAGTCGTGAATGAATATTCAGTTGTCTTTCACAAAGATCTTCCAAGAATTCCTCCTGAAAGGGAAATACACTTTGACACTGATCTTCTTCCAAATACTCAGGCCTATATCTATTCTGCCATACAGAATGGCACCAGCAGAACTCAAGGAACTGAAAAAATAGTTGAAGGATCTCTTAGATAAGGGATTCATCAGGCCTAGTTTTTTCCCATGGGGTGCACCAGTCTTATTTGTGCGTAATAAAGATAGTTCTCTTAGAATGTGCATTGATTACCATCAGCTCAATAAAGTGACGGTCAATAACAAGTATCCTCTTCCTAGAATCAATGACTTGCTTGACCAACTTTAGGGTGCCAGCTATTTTTCTAAGATAGACCTTAGATTCGGTCATCATTAGCTCAAAGTGAGAGGATGTGACATTCCAAAAAAAGCCTTCCGTACTCGGTATGGTCACTTTGAATTCTTAGTTTTGTCCTTTGGTCTTAGCAATGCCCCATCAGCTTTCATGGAATTGATGAACCATATGTTCAAGTAGTACTTGGACATGTTTGTCATAGTCTTCATAGATGATATTCTGGTCTATTCCTCCAGCGAGCGTGATCATGCAGACAATCTCCAAATCATACTTCAGACTCTCAGAAATCATCAGTTGTTCACCAAATTTAGTAAGTGTGAGGTTTGGCTAAGTTCAGTAGCATTCTTTGGTCATATCATTTCTGATTATGGCATTAGAGTAGATCCCCAAAAGATCAAAGTGGTAAGAAACTGGCCCAGACCTGTCTCTCCATCAGATATGAGGAGTTTCTTGGATTTGGCTGGTTATTACAGGTAGTTTGTTGAGCGATTTTCTTCTATTTCATCCCCTATGTCCAGGTTGACATAGAAAAAAGTCAAGTTTCAATGGTCAAATCCCTGTGAGAAGAGTTTTCAGGAGTTGAAGACTCGACTCACCTCAGCTCCTGTATTAGCTCTTCCAGATAGTTAAGATGGGTTCATAGTGTATTGTGATGCATCCAATGTAAGTTTGGGTTGTGTCCTCTTGCAACATAGTAAGGTCATATCCTACACCTCCAGACATCTTAATCCCCATAAGAAGAATAATCCTAGTCATGATCTTAAGTTAGCAATCGTAGTATTTTTCTTAAAGATTTGGAGGCATTATCCATAGGGCATTCATGTAGATGTGTTCACAGATCATAAGAGCCTTCATTATGTCTTTTCTCAGAAAGATCTCAATCTTCGTCAGAGAAGGTGGTTAGAGTACTTAAAGGATTATGACATAAGTGTCCTTTATCATCCGAGCAAGGCCAACATTGTAGCCGAAGCTCTCAGTAGCCTGTCTATGGGTAGTGTTGCTCATGTTAAGGACATTAAGAAGAAGTTAGCTTAGGAAATCCAGCAGCTTTTCATACTAGGCGTTCGTTTACTCGGCCCAGAAGAGAGTGATATATGGGTTCAGAGTAGTTCAAAATCATCTCTAGTTTCCGAGGAGAAAGAAAAGCAAGATAGAGATCTCATCCTTGTTAAGTTGAAAGAGTCAGTCAAGGATTAGAGAGTAGAGGTTTTCTCCCAAGGGGGATATGGTGTTTTATGTTGTCAGAGTCATTTGTGTGTTCCAGGTGTAGATGACCTAAGACAGCGAATTCTTGCAGAAGCATATGGTGCGCGCTACTCTATTCATTCAGGGGCCACTAAGATGTACCGCGACTTATGGGAGATTTATTAGTGGAGTGGGATGAGAGAGACATTGTAGAGTTTGTGGCTAAGTGCTATACATGTCAGCATGTTAAGATAGAGCATCAGAAGCCTAGTGGTTCCATGCAGGAGTTTACTATTCCTACTTTAAAGTGGGAAGCGGTAAACATGAATTTCGTGATGGGTTTACCTCGAACTCGCCGTCAGCATGATTCAGTTTAGTTCATTATAGACAGGATGACCAAGCTTGCTTTTTTCCTTCCAGTTCATACCTCTTATTCAACCGAGGATTACGCCAAACTTTACATCAAAGAGTTCGTTAAATTGCACGATACTCCATTAGCTATTATCTCAGACAGAGGTACCCTGTTCACATCTCACTTTTGGAAAGCATTTCAAAAGGGTCTTGGTACCCAAGTCCATCTCAGTACAGCCTTTCATTCTTAGACAGATGTTCAAGAATAAAGGACCATTCAGACCCTAGAAGACATGCTAAGGGCGTGTACAATTGATTTCAAGGAAAGTTGGGATGACCACTTGCCTTTGATTGAGTTTGCATATAACAATAGCTATCTTTCCAATATTCATATGGATTCATTCAAAGCTCTTTACAGTAGAAGATTCAGATCTCTAGTTGGTTGGTTTGAAGTCAGTGAGGCCTCAGTCATAGGGCCTAACTTAGTATTCGATGTCTTATAGAAGGTTCAGTTGATCAAACAAAGGCTTTGGGCTACTCAGAGCCGACAGAATTCATAAGTAGATGTCCGAAGAAAGGATCTTGAGTTCGAGATTGGTGACTATGTATATCTAAATATCTCTCCCATGAAATGAGTGAAAAGGTTCAGCAAGATGGGAAAGCTCATTCCCCGTTATGTCAATCCCTTCAAAATTCACAGTCAGTTTGGCAAAGTAGCTTATGAACTCGAGTTGCCTTCAGATCTAACCTCGGTTCATCCAGTTTTCCATGTCTCTTTTCTCAAGAAATGCATAGGTGACCCATCAATCGTAGTCCCTATTTAGAGCATAGATGTTCAGAACAGCCTCTCTTATGAAGAGATTTCAGTCAAAATCCTAGACTATCAGACTCGTAGACTGAGGAACAAAGAAGTCCCTCTAGTCAAATTTCTTGGGCAAAATCAGTCCATTGAGGGAGCTACTTGGGAAGCAGAAGCAGATATGCGGACCAAGTATCCTCACCTCTTCTCTGCCAACTCAGGTCAAGCTCAAGGTAACAGTTCTCTTTAAGCTTTTCAGCATTATGTCTAGTATTCCTTACAAACTTGATATCTAGTTTCATTCTCATGTTACCATTATAACCTTAGTATTAAGTACCATTGCATATTCAATCATGCAGTCATGTATCGGTTCAGTCATATAATCATGCATCAGATATGCATTCTCATTTTTACAAACATAGTTTATTAGAACACTCAGTCATGCATACACGAATTAGTTACACATTCATCAGATATGCATGTTTGATATGTTCAGTTTACCAGTCATTTTAGTCATGAGATCATATTCAGTTCATGTTCAGCTTATTGTTTCCCCTCTCAGTCAATCTCATTCGAGGATGAATGTTCCCAAGGGAGAGATATTGTAAGATCCCGTAAAGTTCCAAGTCTAAAATTCAGCTCCCTAAGCTTTACAAGCTCCAACACTTAGAAATTTTAGTTAAGTGTTCAAAACTTTGTCTCATTTTAGATCTCCAAACTTCAGGGATTTATTTTATGACCTTCCCAACCTTCGTTCTTAGATTTTCAAGTTGTGTTACGATGGGGTAAGGTCGTAGTACATCTCGGGTGAGTTTCAAAATTTTCGGAGTAGCGTAAGGGCACGTTTGGTATGCCAAACCAGTATTCAAAGGCTATTAAGGGGCTCCACCCATGGTGTATCCTTTGTGGGCAAATCAGTACCAAAGGCACTGCCCAGGGTACAAAAGGCTTTACCAAAGGCGCCCCCCTTTGTGTAGCCTTTGTACCCAGTTTTTCAGCATTACACTTCCGTGTCTTGAGGCTTAATTTGGTAATTTTCCCTCCTCTATATATATATATATAAAAACACGTGATTAAGGCACAAAAACACGAAAATATACTTTTTTCATCAATTTCTCTCAAGAACAAGAGCAAGGATTTCAATTTGAAGACCCAAATCCAAAAGATTTCACAGTAGATCATTAAGGAACTTTCTTCTAAGGTATGCGTTGTGTTGATTTATGGATTCCTTCCATCCATAAAGCTCAAGAACCCTCTTTTAAATTATGAACCTTGTTATTATGTTGTGGGTTGATTTGTTCATGTAATTGATGATGTAAAATCCCCAAGTTAGGGATTTTGTGTGTTTTTATGAAGCTATGATATCATTTGAGTTGGAAATATGTAAATTTGGTTGTTCATGATGAATAATTTGATGATTAGACCTATGCCTAAGTTGTACATGTAAGGTGTTACATAAAATGCCGAAAAGATTAGAAATCATGTATTATAGCTAAATTGTGGCCTAAATGACCAATGCATGCTATACCTTTATGAAAATAATGACTTATATGATATTGTATGCATTATGATTGTTGATGGGATGTTCATGAAACTAGATTTGATGGACTTATGGTATGTTGTTATATGCATTCCCTTCCATGTATAAAATTTTAAAGACTATGTGTAGTATGAAATCCCCAACTTATGGCTTTATGAATTGTAGACTCTATTTCTATGATCAAGAATTGTCATGATATGCCAGTTTCCTTCTATCAAGTTTTGGGGGTACTTGTACTCAAAAAATATAGTTATGTACCTAGAGCCAATGTCATGTTTTCACGACACTCTCAATTAAGCCATGTTCAGTAGAATTCAGTCAGTCATGTGACCCAGGAAAGTCAGTAACTCAATAATCTCAGTAGTATTCCATCAGTAAATGGAACTTCATGAACCCAGTCAGTTTAGTATAGTTAATCATGTTCAGAGTCTACTCAGATGGGAGTAGGAATTAGCATCGACTGAACTCAAGGATGGGAACACACACTGTCAGATGAGGGTGTGATTTTTAGAAGTCAACCTTGCATTCCAGAACTATGTAGCTAGCATAGGTTGAGACATCAACACTGTCAGATGAGGGTTGATGAGGTGGATAAGTACTGTCAAATTAGGAGCCTACCATTTTTTGGAGGGATACTGTCAGATAAGGGTTACCCAAGGCTTGTGTCTACCAATTGTGGGGTATTGACACCCTTCTAATCAATGCACAAATTGGACCCCAGCTCAACTATTATAGCTCATTTGGGGCATGTCGGTTAGATAACTACTTCCCATAGTCTCAGTATCAGTCTCAGTAAAAGAACTCAAATAGTTCTTAGAATTTGAGACTGTCAGATACAGTCAATCATATTATCAGTCATATTAGTCACCAGAACTCAGATTCCAGTTATGTTAGTTATCAGTAAATTCATGTTATCACGATCTCAGCTATAGTACTATGTATTCATACATTTATTCTCATGTTCATACTTGTCAGTTAGCTAGTATTATTCATAAATATGAACCCCATGCATTCAACCTACCTCACATGCATACCAGTACATTCAAAGTACTGGCGCATTTACGCTATGGTATCTTATACCATAGGTTTAGACACACGCGCTCCAGAGCATCAGTAGATTCCTGATATCAGTAGTCAACCAGCAGTAAGTCCTCATCTTCTGAGGCTAATATGATTTTTTACTTCATTATTATAGTACTTCGTTATTGTAGTTGGTGGAGTTAGTTGGGGGATATATCCCATCAACTCCTTAGCTAGACTGTCATGTTTTAGAGACTTTTTAGACTATTATGTTCAGAAAGTTATCTAAGTTGTTTTGGGTATTTCATACCCCATGGGTATTTCTACATTTATTTAGTGTATTATCCAGTGTACAGGTACAAATATCAGTCATGGGTTAGCTTATGGTCCTTCGGCGTCATGAGCACCGTGTAGCATTCCCAGTACCAGATTTGGGGCACTACATTGAGGCTGGTGAAACTAGGTTGTCTGGTCCTGACTTGGTTCACCAATCCATGAAGAAGGTAAAGGTGATTAGGGAAAGACTTAAAACTACTCAAAGTCTCCAAAAGTCTTATGTAGATGCAAGGAAAAGGGAGTTGGAGTTTGATATAGGTGACTGACTATTTTTAAGGATATCTCCTATGAAGGGAGTGAGGAGGTTTGGGATGAAGGAGAAGCTTAGTCCCCATTATGTGGGCCTGTATCAAATATTAAGAAGAGTTGGAAATATTTCTTATGAGTTGGATTTGCCTCCGAGTTTGGGTTCCATTCACCCAATTTTCCGTGTGTCAATGTTGAATGAGTGTATGGGTGATCCTTATTTCGTTGTCCCTATGGATAATGTTGGTATATCAAATTCCTTGTCTTATGAGAATGTCTCGATCGAGATCTTGGTTAGGCAAGTTTGTAGGTTGAGAATTAAGGATGTAGCTTCGGTAAAAGTATTTTGGAGGAATTAAAAGGTGGGAGAATCTACTTGGGAAGCTGAAGAGGACATGAACTCCAGATATTCATTCTTCTTCCCTGTGTTGGATGGAAATGCTTGTGGTATGATTTTTGTTTTCTTCCTTGTGGCCTTTCAAATTTGTCGTTTGGGTATGTATGCATTCCTTCTTATTATGTTGCTAATGGGTACCTTGACTCCTCATTCGAGGATGAATAATCCAGGGGGGAGGTAATGTAATATCTTAAGTTTTTAAACTCTAAATTTTCTCTGTGATTGTGCTTACTGCTCAGGTTACTACTCAGGTGATGAGTCATGAAGACTCCTCACAAGTCATATAGTGCCTATCGTAGCCAAACCAATAAGGGTTCCCTAAGAATCTATTGGGATAATGATTGGATCCTCATGAGTTGTGGTCCTCAATACGAGCCATAAGCAGGGACACTTAGTCCCACTAGTGAGATAGCCTTGGTTATAATTTTGTTCATAGATAAACTCCATGAGTCATAGAGTGAGGTCATAAGTCATAGGGTGGGACTTATGACCAAACCAGTAAGGTGTCCCTGGGTCACTTCCCAAACTACAAATCATGGAGATAACTTATGACCAATGACCACGAGTCATTACCCAACCCGTAATGACTAGGAGTTATTTTCTTGCATGTTTTTCATTAAGGGTAATTTGATCTTTTTCCTTTATTTTCACTATTCTCATGACATAAAAACATTACCTTATCCCTATTTCCACCCATTAAATATAATATAAACACTCTCTTCTCTCTGAAATTCCCAAATCAAGATCAAAGCTAGGTTACAAATGGTTGGTCATCTAGGGCTCAAAGTATGGTTTCTTCTCCAAATTCTTAGTGTTTTCAAGAATGTATCTCTTTCCTAGCTTGGATTTATACAAAAACATATGTTTAATCATGGTTTATGTGAATTTAATTGTTGGGTTTTGAATGATGGTTTGAGGGTTTTGTATGATTACTACTTGCTTGGTTTTTCCATAGTTTTGGAATTCTTATTCATGATTTATCTCATGGTTTTTGAACTAAATGGTGCATGGGTATGGTGGATGGGAATGGAGTCGTCGAAATCCCTCTAATTGATGAATTTTGGTATTAGAATTGGTATTAACCTCAACCCACTTGCATAACTGGTTTTGGAATATGGATAATTACATGGTCTTGCTCACTTTTCTAAAGTATTGCATTAATGGGTAAATGAATAAAAAATTGTTTTGGAAGGCCTTGGTGGCCATGTTTTAATTTAAATGATTTAATAAGGCCTTAGTAGCTATGCTTTGGTTTTAGATTTGAACTTGGAGGTCATGGATTCCCCCAGGTTGATGGACAATTAGAATGGCACAATTCTATAAGATTGCAAGCATATTGGTATGACAATACCGTTTGGTGATGCCTTATTGGAAGATTCCTTGGTTATATGGAAGGGGTTATGTGTAGATATTTTAATTGGGCTTAAGGGGTTTATGTAGCTTTACGTGGAAGGTGGAGGTCCTGAGGAGACCGATATTGGAAACCACATTTGTCGGCATGGGGGCCTTGGTGGTTGTGTGCATAGTTCACATTTTATGCATACTTTAGATGGTCTAAGCTCGAGGCATTCCCTGGACCTTCCTTGGATTTCTTCGGTTCAAGTAGCTAACACGCACAAGATCCCATCTAGTGGGGGAGCTGGACCCATATAGCCTGTGGGTATTTTTAGGATGGTTAGAGCTATACAGTCTAGGCTAGTAGTTTTAAATCTCATGTTAAACCTCGTTCCTTATCCCAGCATCTTATATATATGTATGTATGTATATATGTATGTGAACATGTACATTGAGTTTTGACTAGATTTTGAAATGGCATTATTTAATCTCTATCCTAAGTTACATGGTAGCCCTTACATTATTTTGTAATATCGGGTTCAAAGACACTTCTTTAACCCCTGTGCAGCCT